>NW_026694418.1:0-26586 GCF_021218885.2 Marmota monax | reverse complement strand
GTAACCTAGATCAGAGTAGGGACGAAGAGCAGGAGAAGAAGATTAACATTTAACAGGGATGAGAGGTGGGAGGGAAAGGAAGAGAGAAGGGAAATTGCATGGTAATGGAAGGAGACCCTCAGGGTTATACAGTGGAGGGGGTAGAGAGAGAGGAGGGGAGGGGAGGGGAGCGGTGGGGAGGGGGGAGGGGGGAGGATGGGAAAGGCAGCGGAACACAACAGACACTAGTATGGCAATATGTAAATCAATGGATGTGTAACTGATGTGATTCTGCAATTTGTGTATGGGGTGAAGGTGGGAGTTCATAACCCACTTGAATCAAATTGTGGAATATGATATGTCAAGAAATTTTTAATGTTTTGAACAACCCACAATAAAAAATTAAAAAAATAAAATGACCAATTCCCCAAAATATAACACATACAAATATATATGCACCAAACCTCATAACTGCTAAATATATGAAGTAATCTTTGACAGAATTCAAAGGCAAGATAGACAGTAACACATTAACAGCAGAATTCAATATCCTGCATTAATAATGGATGGGAAAATCACACAGAATACCATTAATACAGTAAATGACCATAGAGCAATTGAACCCAAAAGACATATATAGAACATGCAACACAACAAAAGCAGAATATACCCTGTCTCTACATAAAATACAAAATAGAGCTGGAAATGTGGCTCAGTGGTCAAGTGCTCCTGGGTTAAATCCTCATTACTAAAAAACCCAGAATATATATTTTTCTCAAGCATACATTGAACATTCTCCATAGAACATTTTAGGTCATAAAGCAACTGTATAAAAATTTGAACAACATCTTAGGGATATAACTCAGTTTAACGCATTTATTTGCCTAGCATGTGTGAAAACTTGTTTTGATCTTTACCACTGCAAAATTAAACAAATTTAAATGAACAAATTAATTTAATTCGATTTGAAAATGTAAGTAGATTAAATAATATAAAATATTTTTGAAACTAGAAATTAATATGAGAAAATAAGAATATAAATATGTAGAAATTAATCAACACAGTCTTAAAACCTAAGGATTAAAAAAGAAGTCATAGTGAAATTAGAAAATACCTAGAAAAATTAAAATAAAAATAAAGCACACCAAAATTATGGGTTGTAGTAAAAACCATAATAAGGAAATTTTTAACTATAATTGTATAAGATATACAAAAGATTTTACATCCAAATTAAATTTAAAATTAAAAAAAATGAAAAAAAAAAACTAAACCTAAAGTTAATAGCAGGAAGGATATAATAATGATTATAGCAAAACAAAGTAATTAAAGCTAACAGTTCACTTTTTAAAATTATCAACAAAAACTGATAAATACTAAAGTAGATTCTTAAAGGGAAAGAAAAAAGGGAGAAAAGATTCATGTATACAAAATCAGAAAACAAAGTGTAGGTATTGTGCAGTAGTTATGGTTTGGATCTGGAATGTCCCCACCCCACTAAGTTCATGTGTTAAAGACTAGTACCCTAGTGCAGGAAGGCTGAGAGGTAGAGCTTCTGGGGGAAGTCATTGGATTAGGTGGACTCTAACCTCATCAGTGAATTAAACCATTTAATAGATTAATAATATGAATGGATTAATAATATGAACTTGGAAAACATGAAAATTGTAGGTATTTGAGGCATGATTGGAGGAGTAAGTCACTAAGGTCACACCCTTGTGGACTATATATTGTTCCTGGATCTTCCCTCCCTCATTCTCTCGCTCTCTCTTTTTCATTCTGCTCCTTGGCTGTCATAAGTTGAGCAGCTTTCCTCCACCACATCCTTCCACCTTGATATTCTGCCTCACCTCAGGCCCAGAGCTATGGAGTTGGGTGACCATCACATTGAAATATCCACAGATCCCAAACCCGGAATGAACCACACGAGACACTGGCTGCAAAAAGCAGGAGGCGTTTATTCTCACACAGGCGCCTGCGGGTGCACAGCAAAACCTCAGCCGGAGCTTCGGTGAACTGGCACACCGGGCTTTGGGGTATAGATCTTTGTAGGGAACAGGTGGGTTAGGTCTTAGCTTAGCACAGCAACAGCCTTCCTATTGGTCCCTCTGAATTCAGCAGTTGAGTCACCTAGGGGGGTAAACTTGTTTTCCCACTTTAGTTCTCAGAAAAACCATAAAATTGCATCCTGTCCTTTTAGTTCCTGTTTTTACCCTGTTTGCTCAAGTTTGGCCCTTCCGGGGTTATCTATATGGAACATCTTGTGGTAACATTGTGCGAGACTTGAAGTGCTACGTGCAGCTGGTGGGGTTTTGACATGGGGGTTGGGTAAGGGAACATCTTGCAGCTTCAGGGCACAGGGGTTAGTTTTCCTAATGTTGGGCCTGGGGCCTTGGGGTCCTTCAACATAAGACCTCTGAAACTATGAGTCAAAATAAACTTTTCCTCCTTTAAATTGTTTCTGTCAGATATTTTGGTTACAGCAATGAAAAGCTGACTAACGCAAAAACCTGTGTCACATAAATTAAAAACAAAACAAAATAAAATATTATAGAGAATAGTATAATGTAAAAATATATATGCCAATAAATTGAAGCACTAGAGGAAAAGGATCAGTTCCGAGAAAGGCATAACTTTCACATCTCAGAAAATCTAAAACATGAAGAAGTAAAAAGCACACACACATACCAAGAGTGAATAGGTAGATTGAAGCAGTAGTCAGAAATATCAATAGATGGTTTTGTTGGAAAGTTTCTGCCAAACTTTTAAAAGAGAATTAAAATAAATCCTCCTGAAAGTATTCTAAAAAAAATTAGAGGAGAGAACACTTTCAAGCTCATTCTTTAATATCAGTATTATCTCAGTACCAAAGCAAGACAAAAACACTAAAAGTAAGGAAAACTGAAGACCAATATTTCTAATGAACATTAATGCAATAATCCTCAACAAAGTAGTATAGGAAACCAATTTCAAGAGCAAGTCAAAAGAATTATGTACCATTACCAAATTGGATTTATACTTAGAATGAAAAGATAGTTCAACTGTAAAAAATAAATCAAGGTGATACATCACATTAACAAAATGAAGAATAAAACTCATATGATCATCTCAATTAATGCAAAAAAAAAGTTAAAAAAAATTAAAACCCTTTCATGATTAAGAAAAAAACAAAACCCTAGGATCTGAAAGTAACTCCCTCAACAAAGTGAACACCATTCATAAAAGGCAGCACATGTAACACCATATTCAAATTGCGTTAAATTCTGAAAGCTAGAATAGATTATTCCAACCATAGACTTTTCCTCTAAGAACAGGACCAAAATAAGGGTGCCTACTATGACCAAATTTATAAAACAAACAGAGTATTGAGGGTCCTTGCTGAAATAATTACACAAGAAAAAGATATAAATTCAATTTAGGAACAAGTAAAATTATGTTTACATATAGTATGCTTTTATAAGTAGAAAATCCTGAGTATCTCATACACACACAGAGACACATACACACATAGCTGTTTGCACAAAATCATGAATTCAGCGAAGATTCAGGATAAAAAAACATCAATGCATAAAATCAGTTTCAGTTCAGAAAATAAAATTAAATAAACGATTCCATTTACAATCGCTTTTAAAGTAATAAAATGCTTAGGGATGTATTTAAACAAAAAAGGGAAAGACTTGCACAGTGAAAACTGCAAACTATTCCTAAAATAAATTTAAAGAGACAAATACTCTGGAATACCTTCTATGTTCATGGATAGGAGGATTTAAATGCAAGTCAAAACCTCAAGGATATATTATCTCACATCTACTAGGCTAACCATAATTAAAGAAAACAAAACAAAAAGTGAAGGGAAGGACATAGAGATAATGGAATTATTTTCCACTCTTTGTGGTATTTTAAAATTACACAATTGTTGAGTAAAGTAGTATGGAGAGTCTTTAAATATGACAAAATGATGACTCTATAATAGTGTCACTATATAGTATCCTCCAAAAAGTTCATGTTAGGCAATGCAGGAATGTTCAAAGATGATTATGAAACTACAATGTAATAAGTTGATAAAAGTATTTGATTAATTATTTGAATTGATTACTGAGTAGTAACTGTAGGCAAATTGATCATGACTGAGGGAAGTAGGCCACTGGAGTTGTGCCCTTGGGAAATATATTTTGCTCCTATCTCCTTTTCTCTCTTTCTGTTTCTGGATGCCATGAGCTGAGAAGCTTTACTTTGTTGTACCTTTCTATATTGATGTCATGCTTTGCCTCATGCCCACAGCAATAGATTATTCCAAACATAGACTAAAACTCTAAAACTATGACCAAAATAAACACTTTTGTCTCTAAATTGTACTTGTTGTATACTTTGGTTACAGTGATAAAAGGTGACTAACACAGAAATTAGTACCAATAAGTGGGGTCATTGTTGAGACTAACATGACCTTGTGATTAAGAAGCCTTTGGATAAGGGTTTATTGGAGGAGTTTGGAAAATTTTGGAGATGTAGGCTGGAGATGTCTTAAAACTTTGTAAGCAGAGCTAAATAGCAAAATCTGGTGGGAACTCAGAAGACCAGAATACCAATAGCAATTTGGCCTCTGCTCAAGAGATTTCAGAGGGAAATGAGGACTCTATTGAGAATTGAACAAGAGACCTTTCATATTATGTTTCATGTTACATTATAGCAAAGAACTTGTCTGCATTTTTCCTTGTGTGAAGCAAAATTTAAAGGTGGCAGACTAGTTAATCTGATGCAGAAAATTTTGAGGCACCACAGCTCAGGAATTGGCATGTATATTGTTGGCAGCTTTTATCCAGATCTACTGTGAAAGTTGGGAATGAAAATCAGAGAGGAAAGATCTAAAAAAATTTGTGGTTTGGCTAGAGAAGAAGCATATGTAAAATTGAAGCTAAGTAAGGCATGGTTGTTGAAGAGATTACCACCACTAAGGAGAAGCTAATTACTTTGTACAGAGACAATAGGAAAGATGCCTCGAGGGCAGTTCAGGAATCTGCAATAACACAACCACGTGGGCTCAAGGATGTTAAAATGAAAATCACTTAAGAGAGAATGAGGGCAAACTGCTCAGACAGAAATCTGTTTGACGCCTAAAAACATGTCTCCCTAATATATATCTCACCATGTTCATCTGTCCAAGAACTCAGAATCCACTACAGCTATGGTCCAAGGGTGCCTGGTTCTGCAGGAATGCAGGATGCTAGAATTAAGGGGGTCATGGAAGTTTCTGCAGAGACTTAAAGAAAGTCAGAGTGGCTAAGTACAGTGTAGCAGGGTCAGAATTCCTGCAAGCAGCCTCTGAGATACTAATAGATGAAGCTGTTAGGATGAGGGTCAAGTTACAGTAGAAACCCCTGGAATAAAGAAATGCTAGTAATGTGGAACATGATCAGAGGAAAGCTGCTTGTGGCAGGTAGAGCAAGTTTAAGAACAAAGCCATGTGGGTTGCAACCAGCAAAGACTTAAGGGCAGGGCTACCCGAGCCCTTTGGAGATCACATCTTGCCTATAAGTTCCCCAGGTGCCAGAAGTGGAGATACAGGATTTATTTGTCCCACTGGGTTTTGATCTTGATTTTATCCCATCCCTTATTTCTATGCCTCCATTTATCCCTCTTGGAATGGTAATTTTTAACTCTGTGCCACTGTATATTAGATGTATGCAACGTACTTTGATCTTTATACGGACGCACATTCAAGAGTTTTTCTTGAGTCTTAGAGGAGACTTTGAACTTGGAAATATGAGCAATGTTGGAACAGTTAAGACTATGGGGACTCTTGAAAATGGACTAAATTTATTTTTGCATTATGAGATGGACATGAGCTTTGGGGAACCATAGGTGGAATGTTGTGTTTTGGATATGAGGTATCCCCCAAAAGTTCACATGTGTGACAATCAGGAAGGTTGAAGTGAAATGATTAGATTATAAGAGCTGTAACCTAATTTGAGTGTATTGCTGGTTCGGGAGAGGTGACTACATGCAGGTGAAGCATGGCTGGAGGAATAAGGGGATATATATATATATATATATATATATATATATGATATATAATATAATATATAATATTATATATATTATCCTTAGGGATTATATATTGTCCCTAGCTGCCTCCCTCCCTCTCTCTCTTTCTCTCTCTCTCTGCATTTGCCTGCTATGAACTGAGTTTCTTTCCTCCTCCATGCCCTTCTGCCATAGTTCTCTGCTTCATATCAGGCCCAGTGCAATGAAGCGGGCCATCCATAGACTGAATCTCTAAAACTATAAGACCAAAATGAATTTTTTCTTCTTTGAGTTGTTCTTGTCAGACATTCTGGTCATAGTGCTGAAAATCTGACTAACACATAATGAAGAAACTTTCACATCCATATTTTCAGGAACATTATCCAAAATAACAATGAGATAGAAACAACTGAATCCTATTAATGGATAAAAATACAAACAAACCGTGGCTTATACATATAATGAAATATTATCTAAACTTAAAAAGGAAGAAAATACTTTCATGAGCTTCATGGATAATCATGGGCATATTTTGCTAAGGGAAATAGGCCAGTGTGAAATGGAAAATATTGTATATTATCACTTGTAAGAGGTGTTGAGAGTATTGCAATGCATAGCAAATAGAATGTTGGTCACTGGGGGCTGAAGGGAGAAGATTATGGAAGTTGTTAATTAATGGGAATGCATTTTCAGATTTAAAAAATGAAAAACAGAGATCTGCTTCTTGAAAATGAGAATAAACTAAATACTACTGAAGTATGTACTTAAGATGATAAATTTTTAACTTAAAAATAAAAGATATTAGCTAGATACATAATACAGCAAGTCCTTAACTTATGATGGTTCAGTGTTTTTTTCCCTTATGATACAAAAACGATACAAATTCAGTAGAAAACATATTTCAGATTCTGAATTTTGTTCTTTTCTTGTGCTAGTGATATTTTTTTTAGTCAGCCTTTTCCCTGCTGTGACCCAAAGACCTGACAAGAACATTTAGAAGAGGAAAAGCGTATTTTGGGATTGCAGTTTCAAAGGTCTATGGATGGTCAATTCCATCCCTCAAGGTGTGAGATGAGACAGAATGTCATAATGGAAGTATGTGGGAGAGGAAACCAGCTGTGAACATGGCACCAGGAAACAGAGAGAAAGAGAAAATCCCCTCACCATAGACAATATAAGCTGCCAATGACCTACCTCCATGTGCTGCACTCCAAATGACTACAATTAATCCCTTTCAGTGAATTATTGCACTGATTTGGTTAAGGTCTTATAACCCAGTCACTTTACCTTTAAGCTTCTTCACATGGTCTCACACCTCATATCAAAACCATAACATATACATAGTACAATTCTTTCTCTCATTTTGCTAAGCAGTGCCAGTGAAATACATATCACAGTTAATCTCAGGATTGGAATGATAAAGAACAAAATAGTATACAGTATATTGTTTCCTAGCTATGATATTCACTAGACTAGGTATATTAAATGCATTTTTAGCTTGTAATATTTTATCTGTATGATAATTTTATTGTAATATAACCTAAACATAAGTTAAGGAGAATTTTATGTGTATAATTGTAAACTATACAACCTTAGTGAGTGTGTGTGTGTGTGTGTGTGTAGAATATGCTAGAGGATAGATAAGTAGATAGATGGATGGGTAGAGAGATGATAGGGACACTAGACAAAAGTATGTAGATATTTTTAAAATATGCATGTTAAAAAGAAATATGGAGGGTATAATTCATATATCTTACATCCTGATTTCTATCTCTGAATATTCTTAAGATTTGTGATTATTTAAAAACCAACTGAGATTCAGTAAAGCATTTTTCTAATCATATACTAAATTTGGCTTTAGGGCTTTCAATAATGCTGCGCTGGCTCTATATACATAGCTTCAGAGATGCACACAGATGCACTAATTCCATCTTCATTTCTTTGCTTACAATGCTGTCCTATTTATTGCCAACTGTGTCAAGATTGTTTAAATCCTTTTCCATGACTCGACTCCAATTTTTTACTTCATCTCTGGACTTGAACTTTATGAGTGCTTTGCATCTTTTCCATTGATATAACATCTGAATGTTTGCAGATTTGAAGTTCTTTTCTTGACCAAAAAAAAGACCCTATGTTACCCTATACTAAACTGTCTATCTTTCAATGAATAAATGTACCTACCAATTGAATAAATGTCATATGTTTGGCTTGTTGCTACTTTGCCTCCGTACTGGAATACATATTAAATCTTTGTTGCCATGACAAAGGGACATGAAATTTGAAACTGCCAACACTGACTGAATCCACCCAATTTTCATTTATGTTATTTTAAAAAATGATAAAAAGGGATAAAAAGGGGATATGAATCTATTTTCTCCCAAGATGATGTGATTTTAGTACTTAACATACCTTAGGTAAGATCGTTATTCTGGTGACAAGACTGCCTATCACTATTATCATTAAGTTCACACATTTCCATTTTGCACAAAAGAATATTGAAAAGTGCCTTTTTAATCCAAATATGCTATTTCTATATCAATCCTCTAGAATATCAACTTAGTCATTTTGTCAAAAATAGGGAATGAAGACAGTCTACCATACCTTTTTTCTTGGTGAATATGTACTGACTTCTGCTAATGATGACCTTTTTCAGTACTCAAAAACCATCCATCCATTTAGAATTCCCTTCAAATATTTTACTGAGCATAAATGTCAAGATCCCTGGTCTATAGTTTTAAGACTCTGCCTAACCTTTTCAGAAACTTGGGACATTTGCCTTTCTTTACTCTCATGGCAGCTCCCCTATTATCAATAACTCCTCACAGATTACTGACATCGATCTTATCTTCAAAATTACTCAGTGCCCTAAATTAGATACTTTCTGAACCAGAAAAGCAAGTCATTCAGAAAAAAATTTTTAGACCTTTTCTGTCATGTCTCTGCAACTTTTGTGCTTTAATTTCTCTTCATCATTTAGTTTCATCCTTCCAACGTGAAGAACATTCTCTTTGACAGAAAAGAAATGAAAACAAAATTGAAGTTAAGAAGATAGTCTTTTTGTCTTTTGCTATTCGCTATTGCAGTATTTGGCCCAGAGAGAAGAACTTTTATAATTTTGTTCACAGCATAACACAAAACTTTTTATTTTTTAGTAGGGAGTTTGAAAATATTAACCCATTCCAAAAAATCGTCTTTCTTGTTGTTATTCTAAAATACACCTAATGTCTTCTCATATTCTTTAATTTTCCTTATTTTTTATATAATTTAACTTTAATTGTGTTTATTAAAGAATGTCATATATAAAATTTTTATCTTCCTAGACAAATTTTCCTATTCTTCTGTACCAAAGTTTCTCTTGACTCCATGATCAAAATACTGTTTTCACATCCTCTTTCAGACCAATCTCTTCAGGTAGTCTGCTAAGAATGACCTCTCTGAATATATTGAATTATTCTTATTAAAGTCTGAGGTTAATGAGTTTAATATTAACATTTTTCTACATCATTTGCTGACCTTTCATAGCTGTGGAGAATACCACTAGGAATAATACATATAAAATTACACCTGGTGTAATCAGTTTCTCCTAAAGTCACAATCATTGTCACTTCATAAAACAGATACTCTATATTGGTTCATTTAGATTTATATTACAGTTCTCATTTTCTCCCTTTTTTTCTTGAAATACAAAGTCATTCCAAAAGAAAAAAATCAGTATGTTTTTTTAGTACCTGAAGGAACACACACACACACACATTTCTCCACACTCTTGCACAGAACAATTTGAAGACTAGAAGTACATTCCTCCAAAACTGATGAATTCTCTGACACCAGCTGATTGTCCTACAGTTCTGACACTGTCTACCTCAGTTCACATCAGCTCCTAAAATGGAAGGCTCAGGGCTATAATTGCATTCCCAGTTGAGGTGCCTATCACAAGGCTGATTGGGTATAAATTGGGGGTTTCTCAGGATCCCCCTTCATTATTGACAAATGGTTAGAATGGATCATAGAATTCAGGGTTTATTGATGCATTATAAAGGACACAATTCAGATACAATAAGATGGAAGAGATATATAGACAAAGAATTGTTAACTGGGCAATATCACTCCTCAGTTCTGGTCATCTTGAAAGAAACATTTCAGCCAAGAGACTTCAAATAAGCAGAAAGGTTTTATTTAGTAAAATGGAAGTATATTTTAGAATGTGTGCAGTGGGCCATCCCAAGTTATTAAGTGATGTGAATTGTTTCACATAGTTGGGTTTGGTATTTGAAATCTCCCTCCTGGTATATTACGTATTTGGACAATAATCACATTTTCTGCCATGGGTTAGTGCCTCTATGCTCTACACATGCTCCAAAGTTGGAAAATCCCTTAAGCTGGTTATACTGCTTCTTTTCAGTGTTAAGAAGGTAGTCTCTCCATGGCCATGAAGAAGTCAATTTTATGGGCAAGGTTTTGGGTCACCTGAAATGGAGTGAGTTTTCTTCACTCAAGATGGAGCCAGTTCTCTTCTCCCTCGCCCAACTCCCCTACTCATACCACCGTTCTACTCTTGCAGTATAAGGAGTGAGGCAGAGGCCTCTATGGCCCATCTGGGCATTATATAATTCTCAGTCCCTTGGTGGACAATAACCTTGAAGATCATAGAATATTTTTCAGGAATTTTTGTAAAATTTAATCTCAGTTCCCCTTACTTTCCTGAAGGTTGGGGAGTGGGACTAAAATTTCCAACCTTCCAATCATCTAATCATTTGATCTTTCTGGTTTCTGGCCCAACCCTGAGACTATCTAGGGGCTCCACCCTTAGTCACCTCATTAGCATAAACTTTCCTATGGTATGAAGGAGCTTATTAGGAATAATAAAAGACACTCTTATCATGAAGGAAATCTCAAGGATTTGGGGAGCTCTGTGCCAAAAACCAGAGACAAAGACTAAATTATTTCTTGTACAGCCTTATTGTTATTTGAAATTCCCCCATGGTATCATTGACACTTTTGCAGCTCAGTTTTGAGATCTATATCTCACTAAGTATTTTTAATAAAGGTGCTCACATGCCCGTTTGCAGGCAGCTTTAAAATGGTCTAAAAGGTAAAGCCAGTTAAATACCAAATATTTAAGTGTGTGAAGTTGAGGCCAAAGCTATGAATGACATCTTTAATATCTACCCAGATGGTTGTGAAAATAAGCCATATTTGGGAAACATTCATGTATTTATATCATACTTCTATATAAATGTAGCTTTTATTCTGCCAAATTCTTTGCATTTTGATATTTTCTTCCAGAACTTCACGATTAAGTTCTTGTATTTCCAAATGATTTGGTAGTACCATTGCTCTCCCATCAGGTATATTTATTCTCATGTTTACAAATCCTTACTGTATTCGATTTGTGGATCTAAACATGATCCCATCAACCCTGTAAAGTCAAAAGTATCCTCTTCAGCAAATATTTATTTGTTTGCCCATTGTTAATATCCTTTTTGTTTGGAGATTTCTTCTAAGAAATTACACTGTGACTTTCTTCACTCATGTACCACACCACATAATGTAATGCATTTTATTATCTTTGTCTCCAATCAATTTCAGCTTTTATCATTTCTTATTTTAAAGCCCTCTCTTTCCTACTAACAAGTCCCCTAAAAATCATATCACCTTTCTACCTGTTTTTCGTTGTTCTTGTTGTTTCTATTGATATGCAGATAGATAGTGAGGAGAGCATAAATATTTTTCTGCACAAATCTCATATCTGAGACACTTAAATTCCTCAAGATGTTTTATTTTACCCTTATAAAAAGTAAAATTTCATATATTTGACATATTTGAGGTTGAGGGAGTGAAGGAATAAATGGTTTCCATCACTGCATAGATATCTCATAGCCTAGAAAAATAAATTTCATTTATACATATGAGTTTGTTTACATTCTACTCATGATTCATTCATTCAAAAAAATTTTTAGCCTTTTGTATTCAGCATTTTCTATGAGTAGAATGTCACAAGGCACAAAAAAGAAAATCTCTTAGGTACACTGAGTGTACTGTCCTAATGGAGATTCCAACAAATAAAAAGTAATTACCACAGTATTATAAATTCTATTTTAGGGAAAGGCCTAACTACTGTAGAATGGACACTCAAACTCTACTGGGATCCAACAGCAGTAATCATCATCCTGAGAGCAATCAGAAATTTGCCAAAGATTCCCCTTATTTAAAAAACAATAAAAATCTCTCTCTTTGTTTTTTTTCTCTCAGAAAGCTTAGAATCACTGCTTGTGGGGTGTATGTTTGTATCTTCTTTACTTTCTCCTGTTTTCTCATATACCCAGTTTGCAACTCTGGCCTTGATTTCTATCACATTTGCTCATTTAAGCTTACTTTTTGATAAAACTGTAAATGATATTAATCAAATAATAAGTTCAGCAGTTCACAATAATAAAAATACTTAACTTTATATCTCACATAAAATTCACAGTATGTGATTTTTATCTCTGTTTTAAAGATGAAAAAAATTGAGGCAGAGCAGTTAGATTTAACAAGATTTACCAGCCAATTAGTGGGGGAAATGGACTATTTATGGTTTTATTTATTCCACTATATTATATCTCATATCTCCCACATGGATAGTATCAAACAGGAATGATACTCCAATTGTGAATAACCTGACATAAACTAACCAAAGAAAAATTAAATAAAATGATTGTGTTTAACATGGAGAAGGCTGAGTAGGAAGTGGTGATTGAAATCAAATATGTGAAAAAAAAACATTTGTAATACAAGTAGTGTTGTTCCAAATGGAAGTTTTATTCATATTTTGGATCAAGAGATGGAAGAGAATTTTAAGTGTTATTAGTATTTGTCTTGAATAACATTTCATTTGTCTTCAGGGGAGCTACTAGCCAATATGTGAAATTTTCAGGTCTCAGCCTATGTGAATAAGTATGAATGAAGATATATAAAATGGAAGCCTTCATTAGGATATTAAGGAACAACTGTCTTCACAAAGGAAAAAAAATCTATAAATAGATGCCTATTTGATAGCACCCTAATGTTAAGTCATAATAGCACTATTTGAGAAGAACTTTCCTGAATTCATCTTTAAATGAAATGAAATACAGATAAGAACAATATTTAAAAAATCACTTGTGGACATTTTACTTGTAATTGAGGAGTTTTATTTCTATCCATGTTTAATATATCATTTCACAAATGAAACTTGATAAGGAAAATTTTATATGTGAACTAACTGAGGTGACTCACATCACACAAAATAAAGGTCTAAATGCAAAGTAAAAATAAAAATGATGTGTACCTATTATATTTTTAACACAGAAAAAGGTATCAGTTATTTAAAGGACATTTGCAAGATTTACTATAGAGTTGGATGTAGAATATTAGAGAAAGAGTAAAGATGGTATCTATGAATTGGGGCTCAAAAGCAATGTATTATAATTTATTATGATGGTTAATCTGAGGGCCCAGCTGTTAAGAAGTTCGATATAAATCAAACATCTCTATAAAAATATTATATTTCAGTCGTATAGTAAAAGTATGTATGCAATAATTAACCTTGATGAGTACTTAGAATCCACAGTACACCCTTTAAATACATGAACCCTGGATTTTACAAAGTTACCAGATTTGGAGTCAGGCAATCTTGCAAGTTGTATTTCCTGGCCCCATGAGCTTTGCTTACAAACTCCAATTTTTGTGTATTTGGAAGTGGAGTATGGCATCTCTGACTCAAACCTTGGAGAATTAATGGACATTCCATGGTAATAATTTACCACAAATAACATAAAGCAGATAATACAAAGTTTAATTATTGTCTTATTTTTTCTGGTCACATGGATACTATCATAAATTTGATCACTGAGAAATCTAAGTAATGTTCACAATAATACTTAGCACTAAAAGACAGAGCTACCAGGGAACTGATTTCGTATTGCTGTTTTCCTCCATATACCTCTCTGCTTCCGAAGGCTATAAGCAGTCTAATAAATACCCTTTATCAAATTTCAGTCCACAACTAGCAAGTATTAATTTTTTTTTAATCCAGAACTGTGAAGATGATATTTTTCTTTTGTTTGTTTTCCAAAAAATGCAAAAAGAATGATTCTAATGCTATTTATACCTATTACAAGGAATTAACCATACAAAAAGTATTTACATAAAGATAAGAATAGGCTTATTGCTATACACAAAACATACCTATTGATTCCCTCAGTGTGAATGTCTTTCAGAAATTCCACATTCCATCTTATTCATGCTGGAGGAAAAGTACATAATTATAAAAAATTGGGGTCTTTTATGCTGATTTTATGCACAATTATTTTTCTTTCATTTGTGCTAAGAATAATTTATATATATATATATATATATATATATATATATATATATATATATATATATGTGTGTGTGTGTGTGTATATATAGACTCGTATACACACACACACATGTATGATTTAAATATTTCATCCTGGATTATCAGACTAAGGAAACAGATTAAAGTATTACCAGTTTCCAAACAACCAAGAAAGTTTTTGTGTATCTCTTATTTAATTGGGACTTAGGGACCACAGTCAAGTCTAAATTGCTTTACTCTGTGAGAAGAGAATATAATTATGATAACAATTCAGAAAATTCAGAGAAAGCAAGACTTATTTTTGAAAACTATTCAGAGAATTTTAAGGAAAGCTGGAACTGATTTGATATGCTTGTATATCTGCATGTATGTATGTACATATGAATGCATTTGCACTTAGTTTTATGGCATATGTATATGTGAGGTCTAAATCTGATGAACAATAAAATTTAAGTCGCCTGTAAGAGTTATTCAATTAAAAAGCATGAGAGTTGGAAGTATAGCTCACTGTTAAAGTAATTCTTTAGCATGGGTAAGACAATGGATTCAATCCTTAGAACCAAAAAAAAAAAAAAAAAGACCTATTGTTAATATAGGGGTAAAACTCATGTGTAAGACAATGCAAGAATGTTCAGAGATGAAAAGATTAGATTAAGAGAGCTGTGACTCTATCAGTAGATTAACCCATTAATATGAATTAACTGGATGGTATCTGTAGACAGGTAGAGTATGGCTGGAGTAAGAAATCACTGGCAGATTTTTATTTTGTCCTGGTGATCAGACCACTCTCTCTCTCTCTGATTGCTGGTGGCCACATCCTAAGTTGCTTTCCTCTACCACACCCTTTCACCAAGATGTTTTCCTTCACCTCAGGATCAGAGGTATGGAGTCGGGCTACCATGAACTGAACCTTAAAATCTTAAGCCAAAATAAACTTTATTTCTCCTTCATGTTCTTCTTATCAGGTCTTTTGGTGACAGTAACACAAAAGCTGACTAAAACAACTATTAATCAACATACTTGATGGTATGTTTTAGTTAAGTGTTGCATTGCTTTGACCAAAAACCCAACAAGAACAATGTAGAGAAGGAAAAGTTTATTGGGGGTTCATTGAATTTTGCTCTTAAAGACTGTGGTAAACTAGAATACATCAGTTTTCATCCAAAAATTGTAAGAAATAATTTCCAAATTAAGCACCCTACTCTACCTATTGATATCTGTTAACTTTGACAGAATTTGATTAAACATTAGTTCAGGCTGTGCCAAAATAAAAAAAATGAACCAAAAGTGAGCTATTTCAAAGTAACATGTCAGGTATTTGTCCTTCTAGAAAAACAATGATATAAACTCCAACAAAACACCTTAGTTTTTCTTAGGGGAGCAAAGTTACCTTTGAAAAAGCAATTCTGATTTCATCTAAAACTTAAGAGAATGTAAGTCCTTAAGTATCTGTGTGTTTCTATGTCAATATTTTCTAATCATAGTGTTTATGATAAAAAAAATTTTAAAGTAAAGAGAATAGTAATTTCCTATGAATATAATTAGAATACAAAATGCAATATAATATATATGTGTATATATATATATATATATATATATATATATATATATATATACTTATATATTTGATAACTAAAAGCAAAAGGTAGCTGCAGTTTAGTAAAAAACAAACTGAATCTGCAAATAAGTATAGGAGGAAAACTGTTGCTTTTCCCAGGCAAATCTACCTGTTGTGACTGATAGTTTGAATTAACTATACTGTGTTAACATGTTGGGGATTCATTTTTTGTTGAAGATACCAAAATTTACAATAATTCATATTTCCTCAGTTACCCAGTGAATTTAAGATACACCAGTGACTTGTGGTTATGCATGAATATAATTTTTCTGGGGGATATGATGAGTAGATGGTAAATATACATCTCTTTTGAGTTTGAAATATTTGGTTGCTAATGATCTGGAGATGAAAGGCTTTAGAAGCCAATTATAGTTTCTTTTCCTATCCAAATACTTTTTACATAACTTTTTAAATAATAAACCATATTTTCATGTATATTACACAATCATGAAGGGAATATAAAATGAACAAGATACTTTCCCAAACTGCTTATATATTTCATGAGATTACTCATTGTTTTTGAGTGGATTTGTTATACAGTCTTCAGGCATTCTTAAACTCACCACTTAAAAGAGGAAATGAGCTACACATTAAAAGTGAAGTAAGAAAATAATACACTTTTAAAGGATTTTGGCTTTGTAGCCAAGATTTTACATCTTCCTCTTTTGACTCAATGAGACCAGAATCTCCAATATTTTAAACAAGCCATATAATGTGATCAGAGCAACTGCAGGGATACCATATGAAACATCTTTTAAAAAGTCTGGTCCGAGGAAGTTTTTTAATGCTATTGACACTCTCCACACTCTTTAAAACTTGATCTCTGTTGCTAATATAATTTTTTAAAGCACATGGAAAATTTATAGTCAATAAAAATTTTTCAAAACCAAAACATGTTCAGTATTACTGTTAATGGTTTCTCCTTTCCCTCAGTTTATAGAATATTATTTTATTGGTTGAAATAGGGTATTGATTCCATGTGTTAAGCTTTCAGACTTTTCTCCTTTGATAGAAGTTTTTTGAATGTGGCCAACTATTTCTGGATCTTGAAATTATGAATATGACTATCTGCATAATTTTCTAAATAAAGAGATATTTCAGATGGCAGTATATATAATATGTTCTTACAAGATGCAGGCTCTGATAAAAGAGATTCCATAAACAGAGTGGTAATTAGACTTGGTGGCACAGAATTTTAATATTTTAAAGTATCAGCATTTCCTCATGCTATAAGAAGCAATAAATTTAATGGCTCTTTCAGTCTTTTTTATTTTTTATTATTTTGCAGTCTAGAGTTTAGCTGAAAAGAATTTGTGCCCAGATAAAATTTTTTTCACTTTTGTATTCCAAAGATAGACCATGTATGGGTACATTTTACCAGTTATTGAATTTTTTTAATGACTTTCCATTTAGGGGCAAAATCATATTACCACTTAATACAAGATTACAAAGAAAAGCCTATTTCTGAAGGAATTTTAACTTTATGAAAGTAGCAGTGTCTGGAAATTACGTGAATGGGCTTCATTCTCTCTTTCAGGTTTGAGTGGATGAGAACACAGTGCTTCACATATGGAAGAAATGTCTCCCTCTGCTCATCTCCATCCAACTCAGAGTTTCCTTGAATAGAGAGAAGCATGACTGTGCTTAGGGAAGAGATGCAGCAACTCAGTGTGCTTCTGTTACACTACTTGGATAAAAAAGCATTATTCAATTTTTCCTGCAATTCTGGGTAAACATTTTATTAAGGATATTTTCAAGAATGTATAACAGTAGAGATAATAATATACTAACCTATATCAACTTATTGCCGTTTTCCAGAGTTATAAATATATGACAGAAAAGACTTTATCTATAACCCTCACATTTCCTTCCCACAGGTTATTTTGAGTAAAACTCCAGACTCCCTATAATTGGATCCATAAGTATAATCATGCACATCCCTAAAATATAAGGGATTTAAAGAGCATTTAATTGATTAAAAATATACAATTATTATGTACAACATGATGTTTTAAAAAACATAGTTTGATACCTCTTCATACCTAAAGTGTTTTAATTCCTTAATATCATTAAATTTCTCACCAACTTACAAAGTTACCTGACTGTACCGCAATATTTTAGAGAGTTTGTATGAAACTGTCCAAATTGATCATGTATTTAGCAATCAGTTGGTATGTTTAATAAGTCTTGTTTAATTTATAGGACACCCTGTCATTCCTTCTCTTTTTCCCTTGAAACTCATGTATTCAAGAAACTATAAATTTGGCCTGCAGTTTTCCACAATCTGAGGTTTATGATTGTCTCATCCAGGTATGTTTTTAAATATGCTTCATTTTTTACTTTGTATCATATAAATTGTAAAGATATAAATGAGAAATAAAATTGGTAAGAGTTAATTTTTAATAAGAATACTTTATAAATGAAATCAATAGAATTCTAATACAAAGAATATTATATCGAGCTGTCTACTATGATCATTGACTAAATTAATTTGTTAGATGTTGAAAAACTTCATTAATCTTTATTCATTAATTAGCTGAAATGTTCCACAAAGAATAATCTTCCCTCACCTATTATTTAGTTATCATGAAGTGTGGTTTCATTAAAAAGTCAGTATAAAAGCTTACTACTTCCTTTTTAGGAGTACTTTATTAAATATGATTTTTTTCTAGTGTTCTCCAAAGTTAAATTGAACTTTGTTGGCCAAAGTTAGATATCTTTTCAAGTGAAAGGGAGCATTATCATTCATTATATTAGGACAATAAAATAATCCAGACTGCCTGCCCTTGTTAAAACAGAACAGATAATCACCTTAGACAAAGGTGATTACCTATCCATAAGGTTTCAAGATTTGGTTTTTGTTTTGTTATTTAAATTATCCTCATAAACTCATATATTTAAGTATACTTGATATATTGCAATACTTGCAGTATTTATATCATTGATTCTCAGATAATCGTGACAGAATATGATGCTACAAAACTGTACTTCTTTACCTCCTGATACAAGATTTTCCAAAACCATCTTATATATTTCATGCCACAAATCAGGAATTAGCCATTTTGTAAGTAGCCCTTTTTTCCTCACTGTTAGAAATGATATTTAGACACAAAGATCTGGGCACCTGAGTGTTTATTGCTAACAGTTTGGTTGTTTCTTGATCTTTTTATTTTATTTTTTATTTTTTCATTTGTTTTAATTAGTTATATATGACAGTAGAGTGAATTTTGACACATTGTTCACAAATGGAGCACAAGTTCTCCTTCCTGGATGAACATGGTACAGAGTCACACCAGTAATGTATTTATATGTATACATAGGGTAATAATGTCCATCTAATTCCACCATCCTGCCCATCCCCACATACCCCCCACTTTCCTCTGCACATCCAAATTTTCTTTATTCTCTCCGCCTCCCATTATGGATTAGCATCTGCTTATCAGAGAAATCATTCAGTCTTTTGTTTTGGGGTTTGGCTTATTTTCTTAGCATGATATTCTCCAGCTGCATCCATTTATCTTCAAATGCCATGATTTCATACTTTTTTATATGTACCACATTTTCTTCATCCGTTCATGTTTTGAAGGGCATCTAGGTTGGTTGCATAATTTAGCTACTGTTAATTGATCTTCTACAAGCATTGATGTGGCTACATCACTGTAGTATGCTGAATTTAAGTCCTTTGGGTATAAACTGAGGAGTGGCATGACTGGATCAAATGGTGATTCAATTCCAAGTTTTCTGAGGAATCTCCATACTGCTTTCCATAGTGATTACATCAATTTGCAGTCCCACCAGCAATTTGAATGTACTTCCTGGCAATATGCACGCCAACACTTACTGTTGCTTGTATTCTTGATAATTGCCATTCTGACTGGGGTAAAATGAAATCTTAGAGTAGTTTTCATTTGCATTTCTCTAATTTATAGAGATGATGAACATTTTTTTCATATATTTATATATATATTCATATAAAGTATCTTGAAATATTCCCTCTTTGGTGGTTATGAGTTTTGCCATCTCTTTGTTATATTAGGTTAATTTGTTTTATTTTGCATTAGATTTTTATGGGTGAATTTTTAAAGATATTTTTAATTATATAAAATATTTATATGACTTCAAAGATAAATTTATAAAACAGATCTATTCAGAGGTATCTAACATCCATTACTTACAAAAATACATAACTACACAAACAATTCTTTTATCTTGTCACAATAAAAATCATTTTTTAATATTGTAGTTTTCTCTTCTCCCTTTTCATTTGACATGAGAAAATATGTCTTGTGTGTTTGTATTTTACCAACTTTTCTGAGAAAAGTGTAGCATGCTATGTACATTTTCCCCATTTTGCTATATTCCTTTAAGAAAAAACACTAAAGTTATTCTACAGTCACATGGAGCTATTCTTTCTTTTTTTCTTAATTCTTCCTTCCTTCCTACCATCCTTTCTTCCCTCCCCTTTTTCCTTCCTCCCTCCCCCTTCGACCCTCCCCCCTTCCTCTCTCCCTCCCTCCCTGCTTTCCTTTCTTTCTTCCTTCCCTCCTTCTTTCCCTCATCTTTCTTGTTTTAGAATTACTTAGTATTCCATTGTGTGACTACAACTTATTATGTCCTGGTCTACTACAGATGGACATGAATCTTTGTTTGGTCCTTTGCTCCTTTATATAGTACTACTATAATAGTTTTCCTCACACATCTCTCAGGCATTTGTCAGCATAAGTTAATGCAAGATTCATAAAAATGAGATTCGTATATTAAATGGTAAATGTATATACAATGTTACTAGATAATATTCAAATACCTTTTTGTTGGATTTGTATAACTCTTCATGCCCACTAAGAGTGCTTATTTTACCAAAAACTTATCAAAAATTAATATTATCAAAATTTTGAATATCTGGGAGATGGTACATTAGTATACATTTAACTTTCCTTTCTCTTGTTATGAGTATTCTAGAATTTTGTTCATATAGGCTTTGTACATCTTTTTGTGACGTTAATACGTAACAATCTGTCTCTAATGTAGAGAAAAAGTGTTCTCTTTCATTTTAGATTTTATTCATTTTTATATGCATACATAATTGTAGATTTTATAGTGACTTTATAAGATAACACTTCATCAAATTACCTTATTTTTTATGACAGCTTTCTTCATGGATTCTTTGGGCTTTCCAGATGTATTAATTTATCTTGTAAAAATGGGGAATTTCCCCTTCCTTTCCATTTATTATGTTTCTATACACTGTTTTCTAATTGCATTGCTTAATATTTACAGTGCATATTCTGGGTAGTTCTCATCTTAGTATTATTGTTGACTTTAGTAAGAAAACTTGTGCTTCCAATTAGTTAAGAGGTTGGTTGTTAAAATGTATATCTGATCATGTTAAGTATTTTTTTTCACTTTCCTTTCTGTTTCTTCTATGATGATTCAGACCATTCTATTCCAAGGTAACTTACTTTTAAGTTTTAATCTTTAAAAATTTTCTTTTCAATACGATCTGCAAGGCAGTCTCATGGTTTCAAACCATAAGTTTCATATCACTTTTATGTGGTATAACTTGCATAAAATACATGCACCATTTTAAGCATCCATTTTTATGAGTTTCAACAAACGTTTTAGAGTTCTTTCTCTATTTTTCCCAATGTTATTAAGGAAACAGCCTTGTATTTTATGGAGATTGGTGCATCTCTGTCCTTCCTCCAGGTTCATCTGAATCCTTTCTTTTTTCTTTCTTTTTTTTACTTCTAATGTTTATGTCCAAGCCCATTTGGACTGTGCTTCCCACAAACTATCATCCTCAATACAGGGGTTTTTGTAACTAAGTTGGCTCTATGATGTCCTCCTTTGGCAGTAGGCAGAGTTGATGTTTATCATAACTAATTCAATAGGCCAAGATGGCAGAAACTTACAATTACATGCATATAACTATGTTAAAAAAGGCAGAAGCATCTATTTTGCTGGAGTTTTTCTCACCCTTGTTGACTCATATGCCATAAACCCAATTTCTCCCTACTGTTAACATGTTACAGTACATGTTAATGTGTACATTATCATGGTACAATTTATTTTATTACTTTTTATGTAATACTCTTTTCTTGGAATAGAATATTTTCCAGAATAACACATTATGTTTAGTATCATATCATCTTATCCTTTTATGGTCTGTGAAAGGCTCTCATATTGTCCGTGATTTCATTAACTTTGAGAGTTTTAAAAACTGTTGTTTTTAACTCAAAGAACTATTAAAAATTCTACATTTTAGAATTTCTTTTTACTGGCATTTGTCAATGTTTTTTCTCATGATCCGAAGGGTGTGATGGGTTCTGAGATAAAGACTATGGGGGGTAAAATTGCTCTTTCATCATGTTAAAGCAGGGTATATACTATGCATATGACTAGTTACTGATTATGATCATTTTGACCACCTGGCCAAGGTATTATTTTTAAGGTTTCTTTTTTTTTTAATTTTTTATTGTGGGTTGTACAAAACATTACAAATTTCTTGACATATCATATTCCACACTTTGATTCAAGTGGGTTATGAACTCCCACCTTCACCCCATACACAAATTGCAGAATCACATCAGTTACACATCCATTGATTTACGTATTGCCATACTAGTGTCTGTTGTGTTCCGCTGCCTTTCCCATCCTCCACCCTCCCCCCTCCCCACCGCTCCCCTCCCCTCCCCTCCTCTCTCTCTACCCCCTCCACTGTATAACCCTGAGGGTCTCCTTCCATTACCATGCAATTTCCCTTCTCTCTCCCTTTCCCTCCCACCTCTCATCCCTGTTAAATGTTAATCTTCTTCTCCTGCTCTTCGTCCCTACTCTGATCTAGGTTACTCTCCTTATATCAAAGAAGACATTTGGCATTTGTTTTTTAGGGATTGGCTAGCTTCACTTAGCATAATCTGCTCTAATGCCATCCATTTCCCTGTAAATTCTATGATTTTGTCATTTTTTAATGCAGAGTAATACTCCATTGTGTATAAATGCCACATTTTTTTTATCCATTCGTCTATTGAAGGGCATCTAGGTTGGTTCCACAGTCTTGCTATTGTGAACTGTGCTGCTATGAACATCGATGTAGCAGTGTCCCTGTAGCATGCTCTTTTTAGGTCTTTAGGGAATAGACCAAGAAGGGGAATAGCTGGGTCAAATGGTGGCTCCATTCCCAGCTTTCCAAGAAATCTCCATACTGCTTTCCAAATTGGCTGCACCAATCTGCAGTCCCACCAGCAATGTACAAGTGTACCCTTTTCCCCACATCCTCGCCAGCACTTGTTGTTGTTTGACTTCGTAATGGCTGCCAATCTTACTGGAGTGAGATGGTATCTTAGGGTGGTTTTGATTTGCATTTCTCTGACAGCTAGAGATGGTGAGCATTTTTTCATGTACTTGTTGATTGACTGTATGTCCTCCTCTGAGAAGTGTCTGTTCAGGTCCTTGGCCCATTTGTTGATTGGGTTGTTTGTTCTCTTATTGTCTAATTTTTTGAGTTCTTTGTATACTCTGGATATTAGGGCTCTATCTGAAGTGTGAGGAGTAAAGATTTGTTCCCAGGGTGTAGGCTCCCTATTTACCTCTCTTATTGTTTCTTTTGCTGAGAAAAAACTTTTTAGTTTGAGTAAGTCCCATTTGTTGATTCTAGTTATTAACTTTTGTGCTATGGGTGTCCTATTGAGGAATTTGGAGCCCGACCCCACCGACTGTAGATCGTAGCCAACTTTTTCTTCTATCAGACGCCGTGTCTCTGATTTGATATCAAGCTCCTTGATCCATTTTGAATTCACTTTTGTGCATGGTGAGAGAAAGGGATTCAGTTTCATTTTGTTGCATATGGATTTCCAGTTTTCCCAGCACCATTTGTTGAAGATGCTATCCTTCCTCCATTGCATGCTTTTAGCCCCTTTATCAAATATAAGATAGTTGTAGTTTTGTGGATTGGTTTCTGTGTCCTCTATTCTGTACCATTGGTCCACCCGCCTGTTTTGGTACCAGTACCATGCTGTTTTTGTTACTATTGCTCTGTAGTATAGTTTGAAGTCTGGTATCGCTATACCGCCTGATTCACACTTCCTGCTTAGCATTGTTTTTGCTATTCTGGGTCGTTTATTTTTCCATATGAATTTCATGATTGCTTTCTCTATTTCTACAAGAAATGCCGTTGGGATTTTGATTGGCATTGCATTAAACCTATAGAGAACTTTTGGTAATATCGCCATTTTGATGATGTTAGTTCTGCCTATCCATGAACAGGGTATATTTTTCCATCTTCTAAGATCTTCTTCTATTTCTCTCTTTAGGGTTCTGTAGTTTTCATTGTATAAGTCTTTCACCTCTTTTGTTAGGTTGATTCCCAAGTATTTTATTTTTTTTTGAAGATATTTTGAATGGAGTGGTTGTCCTCATTTCCATTTCAGAGGATTTGTCGCTGATATACAGGAATGCCTTTGATTTATGCGTGTTGATTTTATATCCTGCCACTTTGCTGAATTCATTTATTAGCTCTAATAGTTTCTTTGTAGAGCCTTTTGGGTCTGCTAGGTATAGAATCATATCATCTGCAAATAGTGATAATTTAAGTTCTTCTTTTCCTATTTTTATGCCTTTAATTTCTTTCGTCTGTCTAATTGCTCTGGCCAGTGTTTCGAGAACTATGTTGAACAGAAGTGGTGAGAGAGGGCATCCCTGTCTTGTTCCAGATTTTAGAGGGAATGCCTTCAGTTTTTCTCCATTCAGAATGATGCTAGCCTGAGGCTTAGCATAGATTGCTTTTACAATATTGAGGTATGTTCCTGTTATCCCTAGTTTTTCTAGAGTTTTGAACATAAAGGGATGCTGTACTTTGTCGAATGCTTTTTCCGCATCTATCGAGATGATCATATGGTTCTTATTTTTAAGTCTATTGATGTGGTGAATAACATTTATTGATTTCCATATATTGAACCAGCCTTGCATCCCAGGGATGAATCCTACTTGATCATGGTGTACAATTTTTTTGATATGTTTTTGTATCCGATTCGCCAGAATTTTGTTGAGGATTTTTGCATCTAGGTTCATTAGAGATATTGGTCTGTAGTTTTCTTTCTTTGAAGTGTCTTTGTCTGGTTTAGGTATCAGGGTGATGTTGGCCTCATAGAATGAATTTGGAAGTTCTCCCTCCTTTTCTATTTCCTGAAGTAGCTTGAAAAATATTGGTATTAGTTCTTCTTTAAAGGTTTTGTAAAATTCTGCTGTATACCCATCCTGCCCTGGGCTTTTCTTAGTTGGTAGTCTTTTTATGGTTTCTTCTATTTCCTCAATTGATATTGGTCTGTTTAGGTTTTCTATATCCTCCTGACTCAATCTGGGCAGATCATATGACTTAAGAAATTTATCGATGCCTTCACTATCTTCTAATTTATTGGAGTATAAGGATTCAAAATAGTTTTTGATTATCTTCTGTATTTCTGAAGTGTCTGTTGTGATATTGCCTTTTTCATCCCGTATGCTAGTAATTTGAGTTCTCTCTCTTCTTCTCTTCGCTAGCATGGCTAAGGGTCTGTCGATTTTGTTTATTTTTTCAAAGAACCAACTTTTAGTTTTGTCAATTTTTTCAATTGTTTCTTTTGTTTCGATTTCATTAATTTCAGCTCTGATTTTAATTATTTCTTGCCTTCTACTTCTTTTGCTGTTGTTTGGCTCTTCTTTTTCTAGGATTTTGAGATGAAGTATGAGATCATTTATTTGTTGGTTTTTTCTTTTTTTAAGGAATGAACTCCAAGCAATGAATTTTCCTCTTAGAACTGCTTTCAATGTGTCCCATAGATTCCAATATGTTGTGTCTGTGTTTTCATTTATCTCTAAGAATTTTTTAATTTCCTCCTTGATGTCTTCTATAACCCATTGATCATTCAGTAACCTATTGTTCATTCTCCAAGTGATGTATGCTTTTTCCTTCCTTCTTTTATCGTTGATTTTCAGTTTCATTCCATTATGATCAGATAAGATGCATGGTATTATCTCTACTCCTTTATATTGTCTAAGAGTTGCCCTGTGACATAATATATGATCTATTTTTGAGAAGGATCCATGTGCTGCTGAGAAAAAAGTGTAACTGCTTGATGTTGGGTGGTATACTCTATATATGTCAATTAGGTCTAGGTTATTAATAGTGTTATTGAGTTCTATAGTTTCCTTATTCAACTTTTGTTTGGAAGATCTGTCCAGTGGCGAGAGAGGTGTGTTGAAGTCTCCCATGATAATGGTATGGTGGTCTATTAGACTCTTGAACTTGAGAAGAGTTTGTTTGACGAACATAGCTGCACCATTGTTTGGGGCATAAATATTTATGATTGTTATGTCTTGTTGGTGTATGGTTCCCTTAAGCAGTATGTAGTGTCCCTCTTTATCCCTTTTGATTAACTTTGGCTTGAAATCTATTTTATTTGATATGAGTATGGACACAGGCGGCGGCTCTACTCTGCCCCTACTCCAAATGGGGTGACGTGTCTGTCGTACCGGCAGGCCACTGGGCCTGTCCCGCTGGTCGGTCGCAGATCTGCCCACCTTTCGGGCACGGGTGGAGGCTCTGCTCTGCCCCTACTCCAATTGGGGTGTT
>NW_026694417.1:0-5324 GCF_021218885.2 Marmota monax | reverse complement strand
AATTACCACACTGACTGGAGTTAGATGAAATCTCAATGTAGATTGGACTTGTATTTTTGTAATTACTAGAGATGAACATTTTTTCATATATATGTTGACTGTATTTTTTTTTTTCTTCTGTGCAGTATCTGTTCAGATCCTTAGTCCATTTATTGATTGGATTGATGTTGTTGTTGTTGTTATTATTATTATTATTATTATTTTTGATATAAAGTTTTTGAGTTCTTCATATATGCTGGAGATTAATGCTGTAACTAAGGTGCAGGTGGTAAAGATTTTCTCCTGTTCAGTATTCTTTCTCTTCATATTATTGTTTCTTATCCTGAGAAGAAGTTTAAAGGTTGCTTCTTTGATTTTATCCCATTTATTGATTCTTAATTTTACTTCTTGTGCTTTACTGGTGTTGTTAAGAAAGTAAGTTCCTAAGCTTACATGGTGGAGATTTGAGCCTACTTCTTCTTCAGTTAGTTGCAGGGTCTCTAGGGTTCCAGTGTCTACATTCTTGATCCATTTTGAATTTTGTGCAGGGTGAGAAGTAGGGGTTCAATTTCATTTTGCTACTTGTGTATTTCTAGTTTACCCAGCACCATTTGTTGAAGATGCTCTCTTTTCTCCAATGTATGTTTTTGGTGCTGTTTTCTAGTATTAGATAACTGCATTTGTGTGGGGTTTTCTCTGTGTCTTCTGTTCTTACCATGGTTCTGTGTGTCTGTTTTGATGCCAATACAATGCTTTTCTTGTTACCATAGATTTGTGGTGTAGTTTAAGGTCTGATATTGATTGTGATGCCTCCTGCATCACTTTTCTTGCTAATGACTGCTTTGGCTATTCTGATTCTCTAATATTTCCAAATGATTTTTATGGGTGATTTTTCTATTTCTACAAAGGAACTCATTGGGATTTTTATAGGAATTACATTGAGTCTGTATAGCACTTTGGGTATTATTGTTAATTTGACAATATTAATTCTGTCTATCAAGGACATGGGAGATCTTTCAATTTTATAAGGTCTTAATTGAATCTTGGGTGATCTCTACTAAACATTTGTCTCTGAAGCTGGGAAAAAGTGGTCAATTCTTCTTCACAAGTTTTCTCACCTCTATCAGGGTTTTCCTCATGTTGCTATGAAAGCTGAAAAAGGCAGAGAAAAAATTTAGGTACTTAAATAATCCTTAAGGGCAACACCTTAACAATGGGTTTTGGCCTTAGGCCAGCAGAGCGCCAACAGACCAGCCTGCCTGCACACAGTCATGTAAATGTTATAGAAGTTCTCCAGGTTTACTGAGAACAAAGAAGGGAGTGAAACTGCGTCCCATCGTCCCAGATGTGGAACACTTATAAAAACCTAAATACAGTATATGACATATAATTTTGTAATATGTAATGATTATAAGACTATAAGTAAATTAAAATAAATATAATATTGATTAATAGCAACATATAATATATAAGCTCTCTATGATAAGTTCAAATGTATTTTAATACATCTGTATCAATTTTGTTGAAATAGTCATAGAATTGAGTTCTTGAGAATTTAATGGTTGAGAGGTCAAGAGCAAGTATTCCAGCATGTAGTAAAGGCCATTGCACTGAAACTATGCAGAATATATGTATAGTGATGGTCAAGATAGGAGGTTAGTATAGTTTTTTATTCCCACTTTACAAATAATATTTTCCTTTTAACTATTTGAAGGTAGTGTGTGCCATGACCAATAAACATGCATTACTGATTTTATTACAAGAAGCAATTCCAGGTACTCTAGAGACATTAATATAAAGGTTCAGATAAACAGGACTTAGTTCTAAGTATGTCTTTATAGATTTTTAGTTTCAGTATTGGTTTCAGGACCTGACCTTGGAACTACATGGAAGAATGCTTATCTTACTCATTGTGCATCAGGGAAGTCCTAATATGTTTTGGGACAGAGTGCTGTCAGAACACTGGCAAGTGCAATTTCCTTGCTCTGTTGACAAAGAGTTATTCCCCTGTTGGTACAAGGTCAGCCTATATGTCAGTTTTTAGACTCTTGATGTCTGGACTCCCATAAAATGGTATGTTGTGTATCACCTCTGGCATATCATGACTGATATATGTAAACTGGCACATACTCACTGTTAAAGATATATTTTTTGTGTGTGTGTGTGTGTGTGTGTGCAATAAACCATATGCTGTTCTCTGAAACAATCTCTGGAGGGGATTCACCATGCCCTCAAGCTCCCACAGTAGATGATGGAAGGGCAGGCCCTTTAGCATTCTGGTGCTCAAACATTGGATAATCAGGTGATTTTGCTTGAGGGATCCCTGGCCATAAGGAAACTCAAAGCTCAAAACATAAGCAGTCAGGGGAATGGGTAATTTACCTGGTTTACATAAACGTGCTCATCTACTAGTTGCACAATGGCTTTTAAACGCCCAGGGTATAAAAGTCAACCATGAGGAATTAGAGACTTTTGGGTATAATTTTTAGCTAAAAATCCATGGTTTCCTTTTGAAGGAATATTCAATACCAACCTCTGGCGACCAACTGACTCTGCACAATGCTCCTCAGCAGGAGGTGCAAACACATAAAAAGCCTCAAACTTCTTTCATGTTATTTTGTTAGCTGTTATTGGCTCACTCCTGAGTGGAGAAGAGATCACAGCAGTGGCCCACTGTTGTATGGCAGAGACAGCTACTGCAAGAGACAATCAGAAGAAAAACAGTGAAAGCAAACAAAAACAAAAGATAGTGAGCAAGTGGAGGGCAACACAGATGTAGAATAAAAGGGGTATCTGATGCAAGATATTGAGACTTAAGCAGAAATGGAGAAAGAACAGGAGAATAAATGTGGAAAGTCAGAGCAAGGAGTCTCCTTTTTGGCTATAAGCTCTTCTATCCTTCTTTTTTACAGATATTGCAACAACACCACCTAGGAGAGTCGACTCCTCCTGCATATATTAAATCTAGCTCTCCCATGTCAGAGATGACAATGTTAAGCTTAACATAAGGCATGAAAACCAGTTCTATTATTTGTCAGGATTATATATTCCAGGCCTTGGAGCCTTTTTTCAAGGTACAAGACCTCATGATTATACATTATATAGATGACATTATTTTAACTACCCCTCTGCACAAGACATAGACTCCATCTTCCAACAAGTCCAAATAACACTTAAAGAAATTGAATTAATATAGCTCCAGGTGTGTTCAGAAATTAACCCATTTTTACTTCTTGCGAATTAATTATTAAATCTTGCCAGAGATCTCAGTACAGGCTTCAAACATTTACATAAAATCTCCCATTACTTTAAATGAATTACAAAAGGTTTTAGGAGACAGAAATTGGTTTAGGTCATTTCTCCAGGTTCCTTGAAGGGCTCTACTTCCCCTGTTCCAATGTTTGGAGGGTGATTCATCCCCTTTGTCTTTAAGAAGATTAACTCCTGAAGCTTACAATGTCTTACAAGAGGTTAATAATCAGCTTGCTGATTTTCATGTTAGCCAATGTTATCCTGACAAGGACAATATTACTATAGTTTCAGACACTTCCTCAATTATTCCCACTGGTATTCTTTTCCAGGATTTATTTATTTATGTAGCCATTTAGAATCAGTGTATCTTTCTACTGCTGTTTCTTCAAAAATTACTCCCAAATTAGATATGTTTTGTCCAATGGTATTACAAATACACAGAAGGACTCTTTAATTATTTGGGCTAAAGCCTGTTAAATTTATCTTGCCATTAACTAAACAAGAAGTAAACCTCCATTTGAAAAAGAATATCCTATTTCAGGATTCAATTATGACTTTTCCATTAGTTAATTATTTACCTCATTGCAAAACTATCAGAGATTTAATTGACAAAACAGTTTATTTTTGAAAGATAATTTGTGATGAACAAATTCCTGGAGTTGACCATATATTTACTGATGCCAGTTATTCTGGTTGCCTATTAATTCTTATTTATAATCTTATCAGGGATGAGTACAAAACCTGAACTTACAAGGAGCTACCTGCCTCACCCCAATTATTAGAGTTACAGGCAACCACTTGGGTCATTGACGCTATGTCACAAGCTATATATATATATCTTTACTGATAGTGTTTATTGTGCCCAACTTATAGCCAGGTTTCCCTGTTTCTTTATTAAAGGAAAAGCAAAATCATTCTCTTCAAAGAGTGCTCCAAACATATACTAACTCACTGTTTATCACTCATATCAGAGCTCATAGGTTGAACCCAGAATGCAAAGCAAAGACCACTGATTCCAATTTTAAACCAAATTAAAGCAAGCTGATACTGTATTTAGAAGAGAGTTGATCAGTGATGGACTCGCCCAAGAGTAGGGCCAGAGGACAGTGCTTGGTCTAAGAGCAGGGAAGTTTTTATAACATGAAAAGTTACAAAGTATATTTCTTAGTAGCTTACAGCTGACAGCGTTCTGGGAAGCATAATACAAAGGCAGATAGCAGGTTAATGATCTAAATGTCTTAACATCTCAAGGTAGAGAGTAACCTCAGACTCCACCATCAGAATTAATGAGGAGCAGCTGAGATTTTTAGAAAAGGCTGTTATCTGGTCAGGGAGAGCCAGGCATAAGTCAATTCAAAGCTTTGGCAGGAATTCCAACCAAGTTTTAAACACCAAAGTTTGATCAGTCCAAACAGAAATATTAGTGTTTCATATTGAAAGAGAAATGAACTTTTCATGACCTTGTGACAGATGGCTCCAAATCTTAAGATGGAATTAGGATGTATTTATCACATACTGTTTTACCTGGACTTCTCTCAAAGTTTAATAATTTAACAGATCAAGCCATGTGAAGTGCATGTGGCACTGATTGGGAATCTGCAAAAGAGTTACATGCTCAATTCCATCATTCAGTCCACTCCCTCAAACAGTTGTTTCCTACACTCAATATCCTACAAACTAAACAGAGAGGGGGAACTTGTAAAAGTTTTGCTTCTTTTTTTAGGGGGAGGGGACCCTTAAAACCTAAAGAGTCATTTCATGGGGTTTAAAGGCATTATATTTATGGCAGATTGTTGTCACACACATACCCTTTTTTGGTAAATTAAACTATTTATATTTCACAGTTGATAGATCTTTTGGACTACTTACAGCTACTCCTATGCCTGGGGAAAAACAAATAATCATGTCATTCAACATATGCTCAAGTGCATTGTGACAAAACATTTTCCACATAATGTAACAACAAACAATGGTTCAGTTTATACTTTCAAAATGTTTGCTGTATTCTGTGCACAATGGAACATTAAACATACTCCTGGAATTGCTTGTAACCCCCAAGACAAGCCATAGTTGAGAGAGCCCATCAAAATTTT
>NW_026694416.1:0-89666 GCF_021218885.2 Marmota monax | reverse complement strand
GTGTGAGTGTGCGTATATATATATATATATAGATAGATAGATAGATAGAGAGAGAGAGAGAGAGAGAAGAGAAAGACTATTTTATATTATGTAAATGTATTTATTTTTTATGGGTACTCTGGTATATTTTTTCTATAAAATTTGAACTTAAAAATGAAGTATCTGATATTAAATAGTTAATAATCAGAAAAATGAAAATTGAGAATGTACAATCTGCCACTACTTCCATTATTCTGTTATTGAACTTTGAATATCAGATATTGATGGATGATATCAGTAACACAGTGAGACTGATTTGGGCAAGATAACCAATATGATATGTATTTTTAGAAATTCAGAATATCAGTTGTGTTTTTTTTTTATTCTTTTAGTTTTCCTTTTATTCTTTTTATCTTTTTTTTACACTTTTCAAAGTATATATTATCACCACCTCCTTTTCTCATCTCTTATAGCTACCAAATTATTTGTTTAGAAAATTTATAATGTATTCTCCAATATATTACATGATCTTAAAAGTTTGAGAAAAATGTGTTGAACTCTTTGAACATTTTTTACATTTTGTGATTTTTTTAAAATTTTAAATAGTATGTATGTAATGGGAGGTAATATTTCTATATTTCAATGTTGAAATTTTTAAAGATCTTAATCACAGTACATGTTGTAATATACAACTATATACATACAAGAGAATATCATTAATTTGGAAATATAGGACATAATGGAAATTAGGCAGGATAATTGCAAGTTCAAGCACAGTCTCCACAACTCTGTGAGAATCTTTCTCAAAAATGGTTCCATTTGTATCACTGAAATAAAATTTTGGGGATCTACCTCAGTAGTAGTGCACCCTTGGTTTCAATCTCCAGTGTTAGAAAAGAAATGAATACAAATAAATGAAAAAAGAGCCAATTAGTTGATAACAATTTCATGAAATGAACATGTATTTTCTAAGATAACCTATTAAAGACTTTTTTTATTTAGGTGGAATAAAGAAAAGGATAAGGTTATTTTATCCTATACATAATGTTTTACAATTTATGATTTACTTTCATAACTTTTATATTTCTGAAAATTTTGTATATTACTGTAATTATTTATATTTCTGTTTGTTAATAACTACTTGTCATCTGATTATATTTAGTGTATAGTGGGCATGATTCAGCCAAAATTATTAGATAATATCAGTCATAAATATCACTTAAGAATCATAATCTGGAGGCTTATTAAGGCTTGGGTGTGAGTGAAAAATATTGAAGTATAAAAATAATAACAAGAACTTTGGAAAATGTTTATTTTTTCTCTCTCTCTGATTGATATACGAATCTATCTATATGCCTATCTATTTATTTAGAAACATGTTTGATTGGATATTGAAAAAGCAATTTTATATTATTGCTTTTTATATGACAAGAGAAGAAACCGTCAACTTGTCCTCTTTGAAGAACCAGAAGATGTGTGTTCTGTCATGTCAAGTAATCAAAATTTGAACCATTTGCTAATTGGGAAATGAGGCAATTTACTTATTTTCTTTCTGTTCCTATATCTTTGTCTAAAAGGTAGCAACAATAAATATAGCAGCTTGTTTATAGTATTTTTCATTAGTTTTAAATAAATGACGTGGAGACAGCTGACATATGTAGACAGTGCCTAATAAAAATAACAGTCATTCTTGCCACTGTCATCCATCTCATGGTCCTTTGTTGTCATCTTACTACAGTGATTGTAAGATCAGAGAGATTTAATTCCTGATAGTATATGTGATCTAAAGTGTGAAAGCTAATCTTTCTGGGTTTGGTTTGTCATAATTCAGTTGGTGATGAATAGTTCCTTTCCTGCACAGATGTTTGAAAAATTATATGCATTGTTCATACAATGTTGGGTGACATTCTTAGAACACATTCAACTGAAGCTATTTGAAATGTTATTACTAACAGCCTCCCAAATTGTCTTCATGACACCTATTTTCTGTAGCTTTTCCTATTATTTTCACTTTCATCAGAAATTTCTTTCTAAAAATAAATATAATCTTGTCACATTTCTTCAGATGTACCATTAGGATAAAACTACAAACAAAAAGGAAACTAACAATATAATGAATTTATTTTGTTAGCTAATAAGCTAAACATAATAGTTCTCTAATTTAGTCTTTCCAGTGATTATTTAATAGATCTGATTGTTTTTTTTTTTTTTTTCCCAATTTTAACTGCTGAAAAGACTGGCAGAAGTAAGGTGAATCATGTCCTAGTGGCATCATTTTCACTTTCTGATTGAGACCTAATGAAGAATCTGTCAGTGATTTCTGCTCTTTGCAACTTAGAGCTTAACCTGCTTTTATGCACTGAAAAGAAACACTAAAAATAAAAGAAATGTCTTGTTACACGTCTTTATTAAGGGAATATAATAAAAACCCTATGTATAAGCAGTCTGATATAAGGTAAAAATTCTTTTTAATATCTACATCAGTATTTCTGGGAATAATTCTAAAACGTCATCTAAGGTATTGATAAAAAGCTACAATACTTCACTTAAAAATAGCACTGTTATTGTTTTTGAGGAAAAGATGAATACTGAGTATATTGTGAATTAAAAATAATTTTTAAGGTTAAGCTATGAAGGACAATACTTAAATCGTATAAATTTAGTAAAAACATTTGTATAGGATGCATAAGTATGATCAAGCACAACTAATTATAATAGAGATACCTGGAAAATAAAAGGGATTAGTTCTACCAAATATTTAACTGTATCATGATACTATGGTAAAGTATTATAGAGTGGACACAAGATAGCAGATCTATTATATGAGAATAACAATGGAGAACTAGAAATTTTCTAATTCTTTTGAAAATGAATCTGATAAATTTATTGTAGAACTTGAAATTTTTAATTATATTAATTTCATTTCTAGAAATCTTGCCTGAAGTTAGAGGAAAAAGGGTGTGACATTTTATGGATGAGCACGTGTATTGTAAGTTAAACAATAGAACACATTATATGTTCAAGTTCTTACAGGCATGACATTAAGCACCTTGCAGCAGAAAAACAAGTTGTAAGTAAATTCTTCCAAGTGACATTATCACTTGTATCTTTAATAGCACTGCATAAGCATCTCAATAAACTTTAGAATCAATGCACAATTAATGAAGGATGACAATAATTTTAATGTAATTTTTCATCTGCTTTCTTTAGAAATTCAGCAACCTTGTATGGGGATATGTAATTTTCCTGGGAGTTACATAACAAAATGCCACAAACTGTGTAGCTAACAACAGAAATTTATTCTCTCAAAATTCTAGCATTCGGAATCTGAAATCAAGTTGTGAGCAAGGCTGTTCTCCTTTTGAGACTCTGAGTAAAATTCATCCTTTCCTCTTCCTAACTTTGGTGATAACCCTTAATTCCCCTAAATTTTGTCAGCTTGCAGCTGCATCACTCCAATCTGCTTCTGTTCTCACAGGTCCTTCCCTTCCCATTATCTTATTATATATAGTCCTTCAATCTTATTGGTTAAGGGGCAATATTAATTCCCTCATCCTTACTGCATGTAATAAAAACATAATGGATTTTACCATCTTAGCCATTTTTTTAAATTCACAGGTTAATTTTGTTTAAATTGTATTTTAAAATCAACAACTTAGAAGAATGACAGGCTTATTGCATGTTTTATTTTACAATCCCAAGCACTATTAAGTACCCCATTTAGTAATGCCATTTGAATATTTTTAAGTTATTGTTTTGTATTAAAATATGCTGGAATTTTAAATCTATCATTTTCAGTTAAGATTGAATTAATTTAAATTGTACTAAAGAAAAATAAAATAGAAATTTCTTTAAAATAACATCTTAGATATTTTAAGTGTGTAATAAAGTAATATTAACAATTCACATTGTTGGAACAACCTAGGTGCCCTTCAATAGATGAATCAATGAAGAATCTATGAGATATATACACACACACACACACACACACACACACACACACACACACAATGGGATATTACTCAACCTTAAGGAGAATGAACACGTGGCATTTGCTTGTTAAGTGATGGGACTGAAGCTATCATGCTAAGTGATATAAACCAGTCTAAAAAAAAGGCAAAATTTTGTCTCTGAAATCTGAATGCTAACCCGTAACAAGGGAGAAGATGTATAGGAGTTCACTGAATTGGAAAAAAAGGAAATGAAGGGGAGGGGCGATGGGAATAGAAAAGACAGTAGAATGAATTGCATTTGATACTTCTTTGCTCATATGAACACATGACCAGTGTACCTGCACAAGAATGGAATAAAAATGGAAATGGCTTGTACTCCATGTATGCATAATATGTTAAAATACACCCTAAGGTCATGTGTATGTGAAAAACAAATTTAAAAAAGGAAAAATAATATTATAAGGGTTTTTTATTCAAATTAGCGCTTGATGCTGTCATTGATGAGAAATAAAATAATGCTTTTGGATAAATAAAAAGAATCTGTATTTGCATATTTTCTTTTCTCATATATGGTCATTTGCTTCTTTTGTTATTGCCTAGCATTCTTTTGTTTCCACTTGAAAGTATCCCTGTAGGAATTCCCATAAAGTAGGTCTAGTGGTATTTAACTCACTCAGGTTGTTTTTTTTTTCCCGAAAATGTTATTTTTTCTTAATTTTTAAAGGAGAGTATTGCTAGTGTTCTCTTGTTGATTTTCAAATTGTTTTTAATTTTTGTGTGTGCATCTTTTTTCTTTGAAAAATTATACATCATCTCTGAGCTAAATTTTTCTTCAAAAAAAAAATCTGCTAATGATTTTCTGGAAGCTCTATCATAGGAGATAAATCACTCTTCACTTCCTGTGTTCAGAATTCTTTATTTTTATTTAATTTATTTAATTTGTTTTTTAGTTGCTGATAGACTTTATTTATTTATTTATTTATTTATTTATTTATTCATTTATATGCAGTGTTGAGAATTTAACACACTTTTATTTATGTATTTTTATGAGGTGCTGAAAATCAAACCCAGTGCCTCACACATGCCAGGTAAGTGTGCTACTGAAAGTGACAGCCCCAGCCCATCAAAAATATTTATTTTTAAATTTTGATGGTTACAATTTTCCTCACTGTTGTTCCTTTTTGGATTCTTCTTAATTATTGTTCTTTGGGCTTCTTGAATTTGGGTATCCATTTTTTTCTCATAATTGAAAAAAATGTCTATTACTTTTTCAAGTGAGTTCTCCTCCCCATTCCATTTCTCTTCTTTAGAGATACATGGAAAACATATATTGGTCCTTGTGATGTTGTCTCATAAGTCTCTTACAGTTTCTTCATATTTAAAATTTTATTTTATTTTTTTTTTTGCTTTTCTTTTTGTTCTATCAGTATTTTCAAAAAGCCTGTATTTGAGTTCATTGACTCACTCTTGTGCTTGCTCAAGTCTGTTACTGAACACTTCTAGTGAATTTTTTATTTAAATTATTGTTTTATTTAGTTTTCTATACTCTCTTGTTGGCATTATAATATTTTACATGTATTTTCCTGATTTTGTGTAGTTTTCTTTTTAATATTAACTTTTTTAGTTGTAGTTGGACACAGTGTCTTTATTTTCTTTCTTTATTTTATGTGGTGTTGAGAATTGAACCCAGGGCTTCATGCATGCAAGGTGAGCGCTCTACCGCTGAGCCACAATCCCTATTCTTTTGTGTAGTTTTCTGACTGTATTCTCTCATAAAACCTGTAGGTACTTTTAAGAGGACTATTTTTCATTTCATTAAATTATTCATAGACCTTCAAAGTCTTAAGATTGGTCTTTATAGAGTTGTTTTGTTTATTTGATTTATTTGTGTTTCTGTGTTTCTTCGTGTGTCTTGCTATTTCATATATATATATATATATATATATATATATATATATATATATATATATATATTTGCATTTGAAAAAACAGCTACCTCTTCCAGACTTTGTGAATCAGTTTTGTATGGGGGACAAGTTTCACAAAGTAGTCAGAAATTGTGGAAGCCCCTCAAAACTTTTATGGGGGTAGTTCTTTTCTGGACTTTAAATATGATTTCTAAATTAGACAGGTTTGCTGCTTTTTAAGAAAGGCCTTGTACTCTCTTTCTTCCCCTGGTGTCTCCTTGTAGTATTGTAGAGTCAGATGCGTAGACAATCCTTTTGAGCTCCCTTTCTGGTTCTTAGCCCATCTCAGGTATTGAAAGTAAGAGATTTTCTCATATGAGCCTTGAGACAATTGAGACAAATCATTCCCCCAGACACCTATCTCTCCCTAAACAACACCTAGAATATTGGAAGCATATCCACCCTTACTTCTAAGAAAGTAGTCAAGAATTATGTTTGTCCTGTTGGGTTGGGCATGGGGTTGACAACAGATGAAAGAAAATCGCTTTTTCCCTTCTTTAAATGAAACTTTGTATTCTGTGGAATACCCCAATTTCATAACTGGCTTCTGGAATGTTCTTACAGTATCAATGGACCATAATCTTGCTATGTCAATGTTTGTGCAGAAGTGAGGTCTGGCGGTATCTACTCTGAAAAATTTCAGAAAACATTCATGAAAAACATTTAATTTTAATAAAAGTCAATACTAGGTTATTCATATAATGTGACTTTAATTCAAGTATAATTTCTTATATGTGAGTTACATTGTAGCATAACATTCATTTTATGAAAAAGCTTAAATACTTTCAGGCACTTTTATCTTGTGACCCATTGAGTAACTACAAATAATAACATCATGATATTTGTGGTATTGTTTAAACATCCTAAACCTGTTGGGTTTTTCAACTTGAAATATTCTCCTAAAATATGTAACATTTATTTTTCAATGCTGAATAGCTGAATATATCTAATTAAAGTCATATGTAATATCCAAATTTATAACCCAATTTTCTCAAAAATGGTAAGTCAAATAGCATGTTTTTCTGAGCTGTGAAATCAAGAAATCTGACTATCACATTTAAGGTTTTTATATTCTAAGGTGTTAGATTATAAACCAAATCTGAAATCAATAGAATTCTGGAAATTTGAGGAAGATAAATTTTGAGAATATTGGCAACATAAGAAGTGCTTTCTGCTGCATTTCTGGAACATCAGATCAAACGTGAAGTTTCTCTTCAATGCTTCTGTTGACTTTCTATTCCTTTTATTTTTACTCACCTTACCAGCTTTGCCATTTTATACCTATTATTACCATTTAATAGAAACTTCATGATTTAGAGTGACTTACATTTTTTGTCTTCCTAACTAAAAGCCATCATATAATTTAGATATTGATCTTTGTTTTTCTAGCATACTGACATATCATAAATTGGTTTTTTTGTGTGTGAATTCATGAAATAAATTACTTTATTTTACATTTAATGTTTTCACATTCATTGTAAAATCTACCTAATATACACATTTTATGGTTGAAGGTTTGTAAAATGTCTTGCCTGAAACCAAGAAATAAGACACTGGATCTAGTTTCCCTAATAATAAGTAGGTCCTTATTAACAGAATTTATACTTTTTCACATCCAAATCAGCATCATAGAAAAGAAAAAATCTGCTATATGGAACATGCTGTGGTGATAATAAATTTTAGGCTGAGGAAAATTGAGGAATTTTCTCATAGTTTTAAACATTAATTTTTATCTTATACTCTTTTCATAAATGTCATAGTCATACTCTGGAATGCTTTTCTAACATAATAGTGAAGGATGTGGTATTAACTATGAAAATTATTCCCAGTTGTGGATTTTGGTTAGATGGTTTTTGAAAATATGTTAAAGTCTCTGAACAATTTTTGATTCTGAAGTTCTCATTTACATTTGGAACTTAATAAAGTTAATTCTTCCAGAGTGTGTTAAGAACTTATAAATCATCATCATGCCCATTCTTCAATTGAGAGAAAAGAGTTAAAAAACTGAAAATTAAAAAACCTTCTTAAATACATGACAGAAATTAGGTTCTATGACCAAGAGATGTTCTTGAAACTGGAGAGGTTGACGAATACACAGAACCATAGCTTTTAAGGAACAGAAGACACTGGAGCAGAAATGGAGGAATGGTTGAGACACGCTGTTGTTTTGTGTGAAATAGCTTGAAAGCAATAAACTCCTGAGACTTCAGCCTTCCTGTTCATGAAGAGATGTACCTCCAAGAGCTCTTACAAAATTAATGGTAAAACTCTGAAAAAATCTCTTGTTTTCAAAAGCAGCAGAGAAATTTAGCTGTGTTGAATATGCTCATGGTAAAGAAACCACTGTGAGAGATTTTTAGGGCATTCGTTTTTCTCTGCCTGCCCACAGAGGAAAGCATTTTGTCAGAGCTTGTGAAAATGTGCTTGTAGGGGAATCACTCCAGCCACTTCAAGCTTTTCTCACATCAACAGACAGGTTTAGGGGTGAGAGGGAGTTGAGAAACTTGAGAAGATTGTAAACCAGTGACAGGTGCCCACTGAAAGAAGGTTTTGTAAGATTTTTTCATGCTTTTCCTCTACTCATGAATTGAGATAACTATGGTTAATATGCTACACATTGTGAGAATTAAATTATTTGTGTCAACTTGCATAAGTGTGGTACTTAGTGTTTTAGATGTTGAAGTGAAGGCATTTTTAAGTTATGCTTAATATCTACAATCAGTTTATTTTAATGAAGGACATTAGCCCCATTAATGTATGTGGGTCTCATCAAACCAGTTAAAAGGCTAAACAAAAATAAAAAGTTTTCCTGGGAAAAGAATTTTATCCCATTACTGTAACACAGAAATCCTGCATGAATTTCCAGTTTGGCAGAGTTTTGATTACATTCTGACTTGTGAGCGGTGACCAATGGTTTTTATTACATGGTTAGAAACTCAGAAATCTAGCAATAAAGAATTATAGGGATGAGGTAAGTGGACCCCTATCTCTGAATGGGTTAAAAAAATAAAAATATTTGTGAGAAAAAAATAACTCTGTACTGTTTTTTCATGTCACAAATATTTGGTATTTTTAAAAATATTATTTTGCAGATGTATGCCCTTACCTCTGTACATTCTCTGACTCTTCTGAAATATGAACATTTTTGTCCAGGAATTTCTTCTCTCTGGTAAGAAAAATGATGATGATGATGATAATTATGATGATAAAAATGTTATCCCTTCTTTCAGTGGGTTTTGAGTTAGCTTTATTTAGCAATCTTACATTGAAGGCACAAATTAAAACAAAAAATGAAAAATTCAAAAAATAATTTAAAAGACATTTTCTTTCTTAGTAAAGAAATTTTACAAGTTTATTCAAGTTTTATTATTTATGTGAACTTTAAATATTTGAGATGGAAAAAGAAATGAATTTGCATAAAGATTATATTAATAGTAATGAAAGATAGAAGATACACAAACAATATTGCTGAAAACGTGGAACCAGAATGTTGCAAAATATTTTACATTAAACAGAGAGGAAAAATTCTAATTTTATAGAAAAATTTCTAACATGAGAGTAATATAATCATTTTTGATGTCAACAAAATTGTATTTAAAGATTCATTTGATGCTAAGATGTAATTTTATTTTATTAAACCCCATGAAGCTCGTAGTTGATTTTCTAGTTTATAATGATGCAGGGAGTAAAATTGCAAAATTAAAATTGATAACATGAACTATAATGTCTTTTTTTATTACAAACATGTATAGGACTAAGTTGATAAGAAAATTGTGTTCTTTTAAATTTCTAGATGATATGTGATTTTCATTGTAAAAATACATATTTCCCATATAGGAAAATTATCTATGTAAATTTGTGTAAAAAGCACAGTAAAATCAGAAATATATTTCAAAATTTAAAAATATAAACATTTTTCCAATCACAAATTTCAAAGACATGTTAACATTATATATTTTCATTTTAAAATAATACAATACCTAAATTTCATATATTACTTTGAGTGTTGTCTGCTTCATATTTTGTTTAATAGATGCATGTCTGACATCATGTATATTTATATGTCTTTTTAAAATTATCTGGTATTTACAATATCTATATAAAATATATATATTTTTTTTATTTCTTTGCTACATGTGGTGGTGGGAATTGAACATGGGTTTCATGCTTGGTAAATTCTCTACCATCTAAGCTACATTCCCCACCCTCAAGTTTATTCTGGAGAGATAGGATTTTGTTATATGATTTAAGCTATCATCAACAATTAGCTGGGTGATGTTCTTATATACCGATGCTAGTGTTAAATAGTTTTGCGAGTATAAAATATGTGATGCAGCTAAAGGAAAATTGATTAATTCAGAAGCCTATATTCATAAAGTTTAAATTTTTATGCATATATCTTAACAGGTTAAAAATATGTTCTATACAAACTTACTACAAAATTTCCCTAGGAGACATGTTATTGGTCTGCAAAAGGCTTTTGAGTAGAATTCAGTGGTAACACTACAGAAGTCAGAATCAGGGTAAGTACTAAGTACTTTCTTTTGAACATGTGAACCTAAGCTAGTAGCAATTACCAGTTCCCAACTGGCAACTGGCCTTGTTCAGCTCTTAGAAAATTCAAGTTAAAACTAACTATAACATTTATTCAAACATTATTTACAGGTTTGGCAAAAAGTACTTGCTCTCCACATCTGCATATTCCTGAAAGTTTGTACATTGTCTTAGTTTACTTTTTATTCCCAAAACTTCTTTAGTTGTGAGGCAAATAGAAATTAACAGATTTGTTTGAGAAAATTGATTCACTCAGTTGATAATGAGACAACATTTCTAAAAAAAAAATTCCTTAATTATTTTTCAAAATTAATTTTGATAGCATGATTTATCTTTCAGAATTTTGTATACATTATTTCAAGCTCTCCTAGTTTTTAAAGGTCTAGCTTGAAAAATCAGCTAAAATCATTTTTATTTAGTTCTAAATATGACCAGTAATTTTTTTCTAGCTACTTTTAAAACCCCATTCTTTTTCTGTAGATCAGGCATTAATCTATATCTATATATCTATATATCTATATCTATCTATCTATCTATATATATATATATATATATATATATATATATATATACACACACACAATATCTTTATTTATTTATTTTTATTTGGTACTGAAGATTGAACCCAGTTCCTCAAATGTGTGAGGCAGGCACTCTATCACTAAGTTAGAGCCCCAAGCCCAAGGTTAGGCATTTTTTATAATAATGTACCTTGAAATGGGTTTGTTGCAATTTTGTATATTTAGAGAACTGTATGTCTCTTGTATTTGATTTTCCATTTATTTTTTTTATATTTGCAATTTTTTTTCTTTTTATTTCATTGAAAATGTTTTTCATTCCTTTAATTTGTACCTCAGAGTCCCTGTGAATCTTAGATTTGACCTTTTATATTACCCCATATTTTTTGAAAATTCTGTTCATGTTCTCTTAACATTTTTTCTCTATGATCAAGTTTCTTTGCCACGATTATGTATATTGCCTTTGTTAACTCAATATCTGTTTTTCAGATGATCTAGTCTGTTGGTAATGCTTTTCATTGAATTTTTAATTTGGTTTATTGATTCTTCAGATTCAAGAATTTCCAACTGATTCTTTTTCAAAATCTGTATCTCTTTCTTGAGATGACCTTTAACTATTTATATTTTCTGTCTGATTCCAATTCTTACATCATCATTTTACCTCTTAGATCATCTTATCTATAAACTTTCTAAATTCATTCTTTGACATTTTCTGCATGGCAGTATAAGTGGAGTCTATTGTTGAATCTTTCTGTTTTGTTATAGATATTTTCTTCTCTTGTTTTTTCATATGGTTTATGTGTCTGTCCATCTATTCAAATGGATCTGAAGAAGTGGGTTTTCTATTCTACCAGCTTTTAGTTATCTTGTATGTTTCAGGTGCCTCAGAGATTAGGAGGAGTCAAATAACTGCAAAACCTATTCATATAACATATAGAATTAAATTAAGTACTTATCTCCTATTATGAAATCTACAATGTTGTTTGACACAATAAACAGAAATTGTAGGGTCATCAATTACTATCAGTAAAGATAGTAGTTAATCATGAATTATGACCATCATAAACTCAAACAATTGAATGACTTCCAGTGTTTTAACTGCTTTTGTATCATTAGTCGTGGGATCTGACCTTTTACAAACTAACAAGTGGTAAGTGGAGTTAAAAAGTAGAGGTAATTAAGAGGAAAAAAGAAGGTATCAGGAAGACAAAGATTTGCAATTTCAAAATAGGGATGATTTATAGACAACATTGGGTGCATTTTTTATGAGAAGGAAGAGAAGAAATAGAAGAAAAGAAAAATTAGCAGAAGAGTGAAAGATATAAAAATGAGTCTGTCTTCTGTTGGTTTATCTTCTATTTATTTATAGATGTTTAAATTAATGCATTATAGACATACACAACATTGAACTTCACCATGCTTTATTCATAGATGTACAGAGAGAGTTTCATCCTACTGTTCATCCCTCTGTTCATCCTCCCTGCCTTCCCTATAAAACCTCCTGTACTCCAAAGATATCTCCACTATTTTTGTTGAATACCTCTTTTCCCTTATGTGGTCAAGTATTCACATACGAGGGGAAACATTCGACCCTCGGCTTTCTGATTGTGACTTATTTCACTTAGAATTGTGTTCTAATTTTATCAATTTTCCACCTTGTGTCATCACTTCATTTTTCTTAAGGACTAAGTAAAACTTCATTGTGTATATACACCATGTATTCTTTATACATTAGTCTGTTTATGGGTATGTGGGCTGGTTCTATAATTAGATTATTATGAATTCTGTTGCTATAAACACAAAAGTGTCTGTGTTTTTATAGTATGCTGATTTCAGATATTTGAATATATACTAAGGAATAGGACAAGTGGGTCAGATGGTTGTTCTATTCCAAATTTTGAAAGGGATATTCATACAGGTTTCCAGGATGGCTGTACTAATTTGCAGCCCTACCAACAGTGCACTAGTGTACATTTTCCCACACATTATTATTTTTTTCTTTTTTAAAGTTATTTTCAGGTTAATGTACAGTAAAGTGTATTTTGACATATTATACATATATGGACTATAACTTTCCATTCTAGTGCTATATATATACTGTGATATTACACAGGTTGTTTATTCATATAAGAACAAAATAATGTTATGTCTGTTTCATTCTAATGTTTTTTCCCTCTAATAAGTTTCAAGGAGAAGCCAAACATATGGGCCCTTTTGGGTTCCTAGTACTACTCTGAAAAATAATATTTACTGGGTGTTTTGAAAAATAAATTTATTGTACCACAGTTGTAAATCTAGGAGTTCAATCTAAATTATTATAAGGTATCTGCTCTTAAAGGTCTAGGGGAGGATTTTTCCTTGTATCTTCTAGCTGTCAGTGGTTATGGAAAATCCTTAGCATACCTTGACATGTAGATTCATCTCTCCTTTTTCTTTCACCATTATCACATGGTGTTCTCTTTGCACAGGTGTAATTGTCCAAATTTTTCTCTTCTAAGGTGATGAGTCATTAGAATTATAGCCCACTTCAATTGACTATGGCCTCATCTAACCTTTTCATGTGAAAAAAATCTCATTTCCAGATGAGGTAATAAGCAGACGTTCTGGGAAAGACATGACTATTCAACTCAGAGCACGTACTGATCACTTAATGTGCCCTATAACCTGTATATCTCATGGCAGCATTGTGAGGTACACACAGACATCACTCACCCTGAATAAACTAGGATATGAAGCTCATTAAAGTTGTACTCCAGTCAGAAGAACATGCAACACACAAGGTTGTAGTCACGATGTAGCTGTAGCATGGGTCCACCTGTCTCTAGAAAGAATAGTTTTGTAACCCTGCATCTCTGTAGACATAAGACTACTTCACAGAAATGGTCCCAGAGTACTACAGATAACTTCAAATCTTTTAGTAGCTGCCTCTTTGAGAATCTTAGAGCAGTAATAGATGCATAAAATAAAAATGCTCAAATTTACTCATCAATTATCCCAAAAGTTTCAATATTACTCTTCTAAATTTAGATTACTAGAATTTCTTTGAACATACCATGCGGGTTTATAGTATAGAAAATATTTTATTATTTTTCTTCACTATTTTTAGATATATGAAAGTAGAGTGAATTCTGAAATATTGTATATACATAGAGTATAGCATATAACTTATTCTAATTAGGATCCCATTCTTATTATTGTACATGATATGGGGTTTCACTGTGTGTATATTCATAGATGAACATAGGAAAGTTATTCTGATTTATTGTGTCTTTTCTATTCCCTTTCCCTGCCTTCCCTTTGTTTAACACAATCAAATTGTATTCTTCCCTCCCCTTCCTGATTATTTGTTCATATCCACATATCATGAAGATTATTTGACCTTTGGTTGATTGGGTCTATTATGCTGATTTTATGCCCCTTGGGTTTATACTAAGAAGTGGGCTACCTTGGTCAAATGGTGGTTCCATTACAAGTTTTCTGAAAAATCTCCATTCTGCTTTCCAGTATTGGTTGCAATAATTTGCCATCCCACCAGAAATGTATGAGTGAACCTTTTTCCCACATCCTCACCAACATTTATTATTTCTTGTATTCTTGACAATTGTCATTCCAACTGGAGTGAGCCAGAATGTCAGTGTAGTTTTAATTTGTATTTCTCTAATTTGTATTGATGTTTAACATTTATTTCATATATTTGTTGGTGATTTGGAATTTATTATGTGATGTGCCTATTCAGTTCCTTTGCCCATTTGGTGATTGGAATACTTGTTTTTACAGTGTTAAGTTTTATGATTTCTTTATATATCCTGGAGATGAATGCTAAGCCTGATGTGCAGGTGTCAACAATTTTTCTCCTATTGTAGGTTCTCTTCTCTTCACATTCTTGATTATTCTTTTTGCTGTGAAGAAGATTTCTAAATGGGCTGCTAATATAACTCTTGAAGCAGTTCAGTGATAAATGATACGTGGAAACCAAAATATAACTTACATGTTTGTCATGATCATTTAAAGAGTCATAATACATTCAATATCCCTACAGATACATTTATGTTCTAAAACAGAAAGGGATAGAAAAGCTTTCCAAGCTTGAAAGAAAAAAATAACAAATAATAATGCTATTATATATTTTCCAGCATCAAAAGTAGTGCAAAATGCAATGTAGGTGAGAATGAAAAACTTTATGAATAACAAATGAATAAGAATAAAAAATAGAAAACCCCCCAAAATAACCAAGTCATATCCTTCTCAGCTATAATGGTGGTTATATGTTGTGACTTGTTAACCACCTGTGAGAAATTTCACTGAGCTGTTCCTATTATTATCTTGCAACTATTGTTTTAATATTAAGTGATATTTTTCTCAAGAAAAAAACACAAGTATATTTTGAGAGCCATAGTCACTACACAGTTTTTAAATAACAGATATTTTTACCTCTAAATCTACTTTCTGACAGGGTGCAGTAAGTAAATGTTGTTTGGATTTGTATGGAAAACTAAATAACTCTACCCAATGGAAAATATAAACATTTGATCATGTATCTGAATCACAAATATCAAGGTAAGTTTCTATTGTATATGTAATAAAATAAGATTTTGAATCACTCCTTCTTCATACTTATAAACCATTATTTTAAAAATGATTGTAGTAGAGTGACATGAATTAAATGAAACTCTTAAAATTATACGAGCTTCTCAATTACAGTTGAATGGCATTCCCTTGTCCCCCATTAATACTTGACCATATGACACAGAATAAGAATTCAGTAATGAACTTTCCTAGTGTTGGAAGTATGATTGATATTGGTGTAGAAACGGAGGATCTGTTCTTGAACCATAAATGCTCTTCAGCACGGAGTAAATGCTCATATAATTAGATAACTATAACTATAAGCTACCATAACTTCTATATTATGATATGTAAGCAAATCGTTTTATGTTGCCTTTATAAGGCATATTGGTAAGGTTATTTTGGGGGGTTTTCTATATTTTATTCTTATTCATTTGTTATTCATAAAGTTTTTCATTCGCACCTACATTGCACTTTGCACTACTTTTGATGCTGGAAAATATATAATAGCATTATTATTTGTTAACCACCTGTGAGAAATTTCACTGAGCTGTTCCTATTATTATCTTGCAACTATTGTTTCAAGATAATATTCAAAAATTCTTTCAAGTTTGGAAAGCTTTTCTATCCCTTTCTGTTTTAGAACATAAATGTATCTGTAGGGATATTAAAATGGGGTTAAAGTAAATAAAGGACCCAACAAAAAAGCACTTAAGTTAGAAAAGCACAAGTTATTATATAAAGGGCATGAATCATACTGTCTTTAATTAAGTGGGTCTATGTTTGGAAGGCCAGGTTGAGTTCTTCTGTGAATCTTGAGTGTTATAATACATCTATCTATCTATCCATCTATCTCTATCTATTTCTTTCTATCTATCTATCTATCTACATATATATGCATATATTTAGTACAGTAATATACATACATGTAGTATACATGTATATGTATATGTATGGAATATGGCTTCTAAGAGACACAGGGACATAAAATGATTATAAATATTTGTAGATTTTTAAGCTGAAACATAATCAGTTCCAACTGGCTTTTATTTTTCTTTCCAGAATTTTTAATTTGTCTATTATAATTGTACATGACAAGATTTTTTTGTTAAATATTTATACATACACACAATTGAACAATATAATTTGGCCAATATTGCTTCCCAGCACTTCTCCCTTCCCTGACTACCTCCCACCCATTGGCCTTTTTAATTTAATTATCACCCTTTGATTTTCCTGAGATCATCCCCCCACACCTTTCTTCTTTTTTTTCCTCTCTAGCTTGTACATATGAGAGAAAACATATGATCCTTGACCTTCTAAGTTTGACTTATTGTCTTTAATATCATGGTCTTTACCCATTTTCCTGCAAATGACATAATTTCATTTTTTATGGCTGAATAAACTTCTATATTTTCTCACCTCTCTTTGGATTCTTAGCATTAGGCACACAGGGAAGCTTGTGTTAGTCGATCATATTGATGATATTAATAGCACAGCCCTCCTTACTCTTTCAGTTCCAATTTTGGTGTTCCTCCTGTGTGCCGGCAGTGATCCTTGTGGGTGATATTTCATCCTTGTGGTGGAATAGTATGACTTGCTGTAAGGATGAAGGATACTGAGCCACAGAAGTAAACAGATGGCTGGAGAGAGAACCCTATTAGTTTAACTCCATGTCCATCACCTTTTTTTCCTTAGAAGCATGGGTGTCAATTTTAAGCCAAAAAAAATTCTGCAGTATGAGGATAGCCTTCATCTTATAAAATTTTATTCACCTTGTCTGTATCACAGTATTTTCACATGTGAACTATAATTCTATATATATAGTATAATTTTGATAAATTATTTGACTTTCTCCATTTCTTCTGGATAAGAATATGTTAGTATTGTAATAAGTTTCTTCATTAATGAAATAGGTGGATTAGATCAGGTGATTTCTAATGCTGCTTTCATCTTTGATACACCTTTTAATCTTTTCCAGTTATTTGATATGTGTTTTTTCCTGAGCACCTAAAAGCATTTTTTATTCAATCTATTTATTTACACATGGCAGTGGAATGCACTTTGATACATAGATAAATGGAGTATAACTTCTTATTCTTCTTTTTGTACGTGATGTTGACTCACACTGGTCATGTAGTCATATAGGCACATAGGGTAATTATGTCAGATCCATTCTGTTATTCTTTCTACCTCTATTCTTCTTCCCCTCCCTTCACTCCCCTTTGCCTGATCCACAGTACCTCTATTCTTCCCTAGGATCCGCAACCGTTATTGTCAATTAGCATCGGAAAATCAGTGAAAACATTCAGCCTTTGGTTCTTTGGGATTAGCTAATTTTGTTAAGCATGGTATTCTCCAGTTTCATTCATTTACCACCAAATGCCATAATTTCATTCTTCTTTAAGGCTGAGTAATATCTGGTTGTATATGTACACCACATTTTCTTCATTCAGTCATCTGTTGAAAGGCACTTAGATAGGTTTCAAAGTTTAGCTATAACATTGATGTGGCTGCATCACTCTAGTATGCTGACTTTAAATCCTTTGGGTATAAACTGAGAAGTAGGATAGATGGGTCAATTCCAAGTTTTCTGAGGAATCTCCATACTGCTTTCCAAAGTGATAATTTGGATATTTTCCTCCCCGCTAGCAAGGTATGAGTGTACCTTTTTCCTACATCCTCACCAACATTTATTGTTCTTTAGCACCTACTTTACATTTCTGATAATTACCACACTGACTGGAGTGAGATGAAATCTCAATGTAGATTGGACTTGTATTTTTGTAATTACTAGAGATGAACATTTTTTCATATATATGTTGATTGTATTTTTTTCTTCTGTGCAGTATCTGTTCAGATCCTTAGTCCATTTATTGATTGGATTGATGTTGTTATTATTATTATTATTAGTATTAGTATTATTATTATTATTTTTGATATAAAGTTTTTGAGTTCTTCATATATCCTGGAGATTAATGCTGTAACTGAGGTGCAGGTGGTAAAGATTTTCTCCTGTTCAGTATTCTTTCTCTTCATATTATTGTTTCTTATCCTGAGAAGAAGTTTAAAGGTTGCTTATTTGATTTTATCCCATTTATTGATTCTTAATTTTACTTCTTGTGCTTTACTGGTGTTGTTAAGAAAGTAAGTTCCTAAGCTTACATGGTGGAGATTTGAGCCTACTTCTTCTTCAGTTAGTTGCAGCGTCTCTAGGGTTCCAGTGTCTACATTCTTCATCTATTTTGAATTTTGTGCAGGGTGAGAAGTAGGGGCTCAATTTCGTTTTGCTACATGTGTATTTCTAGTTTACCCAGCACCATTTGTTGAAGATGCTCTCTTTTCTCCAGTGTATGTTTTTGGTGCTGTTTTCTAGTGTTAGATAACTGCATTTATGTGGGTTTTTCTCTGTGTCTTCTGTTCTTACCATGGTTCTGTGTGTCTGTTTTGATGCCAATACAATGCTTTGCTTGTTACCATAGATTTGTGGTGTAGTTTAAGGTCTGATATTGATTGTGATGCCTCCTGCATCACTTTTCTTGCTAATGACTGCTTTGGCTATTCTGATTCTCTAATATTTCCAAATGATTTTTATGGGTGATTTTTCTATTTCTACAAAGGAACTCATTGGGATTTTTATAGGAATTACATTGTGTCTGTATAGCACTTTGGGTATTATTGTTAATTTGACAATATTAATTCTGTCTATCAAGGACATGGGAGATCTTTCAATTTTATAAGGTCTTAATTGAATCTTGGGTGATCTCTACTAAACATTTGTCTCTGAAGCTGGGAAAAAGTGGTCAATTCTTCTTCACAAGTTTTCTCACCTCTATCTGGGTTTTCCTCATGTTGCTATGAAAGCTGAAAAAGGCAGAGGACAAATTTAGGTACTTAAATAATCCTTAAGGACAACACCTTAATGATGGGTTTTGGCCTTAGGCCAGCAGAGTGCCAACAGACCAGCCTGCCTGCACACAAGTCATGTAAATGTTATAGCAGTTCTCCAAGTTTACTGAGAACAAAGAAGTGAGTGAAACTGCATCCCATTGTCCCAGATGTGGAACACTTATAAAAACCTAAAGACAGTATATGACATATAATTTTGTAATATGTAATGATTATAAGACTATAAGTAAATTAAAATAAATATAATATTGATTAATAGCAACATATAATATATAAGCTCTGTATGATAAGTTCAAATGTATTTTAATACATCTGTATCAATTTTGTTGAAATAGTCATAGAATTGAGTTCATGGGAATTGAATGGTTAAGCCTGAAAATCTACTCCAAGTCTGGAAGGGATGCATATGGTTTTACTAGACAGAACAGAATGGTAGGGTATTCATTTAAAAGTCATTACAGAGAGGTAGAAGGCCAAGAGAGGTCAAGAGCAAGTATTCCAGCATGTAGTAAAAGCCATTGCACTGAAACTATGCAGAATATATGTATAGTGATGGTCAAGATAGGAGGTTAGTATAGTTTTTTATTCCCCCTTTACAAATAATATTTTCCTTTTAACTATTTGAAGGTAGTGTGTGCCATGACCAATAAACATGCATTACTGATTTTATTACAAGAAGCAATTCCAGGTACTCTAGAGACATTAATATAAAGGTTCAGATAAACAGGACTTAGTTCTAAGTCTTTATAGATTTTTAGTTTCAGTATTGGTTTCAGGACCTGACCTTGGAACTACATGGAGGAATGCTTATCTTACTCATTGTGCATCAGGGAAGTCCTAATATGTTTTGGGACAAAGTGCTGTCAGGACACTGGCAAGTGCAATTTCCTTGCTCCGTTGACAAAGAGTTATTCCCCTGTTGGTACAAGGTCAGCCTATATGTCAGTTTTTAGACTCTTGATGTCTGGACTCCCATAAAATGGTATGTTGTGTATCACCTCTGGCATATCATGACTGATATATGTAAACTGGCACATACTCACTGTTAAAGATATTTTTTTTTGTGCAATAAAGCATATGCTGTTCTCTGAAACAATCTCTGGAGGGGTTTCACCATGCCCTCAAGCTCCCACAGTAGATGATGGAAGGGCAGGCCCTTCAGCATTCTGGTGCTCAAACATTGGATAATCAGGTGATTTTGCTTGAGGGATCCCTGGCCATAAGGAAACTCAAAGCTCAAAACATAAGCAGTCAGGGGAATGGGTAATTTACCTGGTTTACATAAACGTGCTCATCTACTAGTTGCACAATGGCTTTTAAACGCCCAGGGGATAAAAGTCAACCATAAGGAATTAGAGACCTTTTGGGTATAATTTTTAGCTAAAACTCCATGGTTTCCTTTTGAAGGAATATTCAATACCAACCTCTGGCGACCAACTGGCTCTGCACAATGCTCCTCAGCAGGACGTGCAAACACATAAAAAAGCCTCAAACTTCTTTCATGTTATTTTGTTTGCTGTTATTGGCTCACTCCTGAGTGGAGAAGAGATCACAGCAGTGGCCCACTGTTGTATGGCAGAGACAGCTACTGCAAGAGACAATCAGAAGGAAAACAGTGAAAGCAAACAAAAACAAAAGATAGTGAGCAATCGGAGGGCAATACAGATGTAGAAGAAAAGGGGTATCTGATGCAAGATATTGAGACTTAAGCAGAAATGGAGAAAGAACAGGAGAATGAATGTGGAAAGTCAGAGCAAGGAGTCTCCTTTTTGGCTATAAGCTCTTCTATCATTCTTTTTCACAGATATTGCAACAACGCCACCTAGGAGAGTCGACTCCTCCAGCGTATATTAAATCTAGCTGTCCCATGTCAGAGATGACAATGTTAAGCTTAACATAAGGCATGAAAACCAGTTCTATTATTTGTCAGGATTATATATTCCAGGCCTTGAAGCCTTTTTTCAAGGTACAAGACCTCATGATTATACATTATATAGATGACATTATTTTAACCACCCCTCTGCACAAGACATAGACTCCATCTTCCAACAAGTCCAAATAACACTTAAAGAAATTGAATTAATATAGCTCCAGGAAATGTTCAGAAATTAACCCATTTTTACTTTGTGTGAATTAATTATTAACTCTTGCCAGAGATCTCAGTACAGGCTTCAAACATTTACATAAAATCTCCCATTACTTTAAATGAATTACAAAAGGTTTTAGGAGACAGAAATTGGTTTAGGTCATTTCTCCAGGTTCCTTGAAGGGCTCTACTTCCCCTCTTCCAATGTTTGGAGGGTGATTCATCCCCTTTGTCTTTAAGAAGATTAACTCCTGAAGCTGATTTGCATGTTAGCCAGTGTTATCCTGACAAGGACAATATTACTATAGTTTCAGACACTTCCTCAATTATTCCCACTGGTATTCTTTTCCAGGATTTATTTATTTATGTAGCCATTTAGAATCAGTGTATCTTTCTACTGCTGTTTCTTCCAAAATTACTCCCAAATTAGATATGTTTTGTCTAATAGTATTACAAATACACAGAAGGACTCTTTAATTATTTGGGCTAAAACCTGTTAAATTTATCTTGCCATTAACTAAACAGGAAGTAAACCTCCATTTGAAAAAGAATATCCTATTTCAGGATTCAATTATGACTTTTCCATTAGTTAATTATTTACCTCATTGCAAAACTATCCGAGATTTAATTGATAAAACAGTTTATTTTTGAAAGATAATTTGTGATGAACAAATTCCTGGAGTTGACCATATATTTACTGATGCCAGTTATTCTGGTTGCCTATTAATTCCTATTTATAATCTTATCAGGGATGAGTACAAAACCTGAACTTACAAGGAGCTACCTGCCTCACCCCAATTATTAGAGTTACAGGCAACCACTTGGGCCATTGACACTATGTCACAAGCTATATATATATATATCTTTAATGATAATGTTTATTGTGCCCAACTTATAGCCAGGTTTCCCTGTTCCTTTATTAAAGGAAAAGCAAAATCAGTTTTTGATATACTCTTCATTCTCTTCAAAGAGTGCTCCAAACATATACTAACTCACTGTTTATCACTCATATCAGAGCTCATAGGTTGAACCCAGAATGCAAAGCAAAGACCACTGATTCCAATTTTAAACCAAATTAAAGCATGCTGATATTTTATTTACAAGAAAGTTGATCAGTGATGGACTTGCCCAAGAGTAGGGCCAGAGGACAGTGCCTGGTCTAAGAGCAGGGAAGTTTTTATAACATGAAAAGTTACAAAGTATATTTCTTAGGAGCTTACAGCTGACAGGTTCTGGGAAGAATAATACAAAGGCAGACAGCAGGTTAATGATCTAAATGTCTTAACATCTCAAGGTGGAGAGTAACCTCAGACTCCACCATCAGAATTAATGAGGAGCAGCTGAGATTTTTAGAAAAGGCTGTTATCTGGTCAGGGAGAGCCAGGCATAAGTAAATTCAAAGCTTTGGCAGGAGTTCCAACCAAGTTTTAAACACCAAAGTTTGATCAGTCCAAACAGAAATATTAGTGTTTCATATTGAAAGAGAAATGAACTTTTCATGACCTTGTGACAGATGGCTCCAAATCTTAAGATGGAATTAGGCTGTATTTATCACATAGTGTTTTACCTGGACTTCTCTCAAAGTTTAATAATTTAACAGATCAAGCCATGTGAAGTGCATATGGCACTGATTGGGAATCTGCAAAAGAGTTACATGCTCAATTCCATCATTCAGTCCACTCCCTCAAACAGTTGTTTCCTAACTCAATATCCTACAAAGTAAACAGAGAGGGGAAACTTGTAAAAGTTTTGCTTCTTTTTTAGGGGGAGGGGACCCTTAAAACCTAAAGAGTCATTTCATGGGGTTTAAAGGCATTATCTTTATGGCAGATTGTTGTCACACACATACACTTGTTTGGTAAATTAAACTATTTATATGTCACAGTTGATAGATCTTTTGGACTACTTACAGCTGTTCCTATGCCTGGGGAAAAACAAATAATCATGTCATTCATCATATGCTCAAATGCATTGTGACAAAACATTTTCCACATAATGTAACAACAAACAATGGTTCAGTTTATACTTTCAAAATGTTTGCTGTATTCTGTGCACAATGGAACATGAAACATACTCCTGGAATTGCTTGTAACCCCCAAGACAAGCCATAGTTGAGAGAGCCCATCAAAATTCTATGACTCAGTTTGCAGTCCCACCAGCAATGTACAAGAGTACCCTTTTCCCCACATCCTCTCCAGCACTTGTTGTTGTTTGACTTCATAATGGCTGCCAATCTTACTGGAGTGAGATGGTATCTTAGGGTGGTTTTGATTTGCATTTCTCTGACTGCTAGAGATGGTGAGCATTTTTTCATGTACTTGTTGATTGATTGTATGTCCTCCTCTGAGAAGTGTCTGTTCAGGTCTTTGGCCCATTTGTTGATTGGGTTATTTGTTTTCTTATTGTTTAATTTTTTGAGTTCTTTGTATACTCTGGATATTAGGGCTCTATCTGAAGTGTGAGGAGTAAAAATTTGTTCCCATGATGTAGGCTCCCTATTTACCTCTTTTATTGTTTCTCTTGCTGAGAGAAAACTTTTCAGTTTAAGAAAGTCCCATTTGTTGATTTTTGTTATCAACTTTTGTGCTATGGGTGTCCTATTAAGGAATTTGGTGCCCGACCCTACAATATGTAGATCGGAGCCAACTTTTTCTTCTATCAGATGCAGAGTCTCTGATTTGATATCTAGCTCCTTGATCCACTTTGAGTTAACTTTTGTGCATGGCGAGAGGAGGGGATTCAGTTTCATTTTGTTGCATATGGATTTCCAGTTTTCCCAGCACCATTTGTTGAAGATGCTATCCTCCCTCCATTGCATGCTTTTAGCTCCTTTATCAAATATAAGATAGTTGTAGCTTTGTGGATTAGTCTCTGTGTCCTCTATTCTGTACCATTGGTCCACCCTCCTGTAAACTGGTGTGGCCAATCTGGAAAACAGTATGGAGACTCCTGGGAAAGCTGGGAATGGAACCACCATTTGACCCAGCTATTGCCCTTCTTGGACTTTTCCCTGAAGACCTTAAAAGAGCGTACTACAGGGATACTGCTACATCGATGTTCATAGCAGCACAATTCACAATTGCTAGACTGTGGAACCAACCCAGATGCCCTTCAATAGATGAATGGATAAAAAAAATGTGGCATTTATACACCATGGAGTATTACTCTGCACTAAAAAATGACAAAATCATAGAATTTGCAGGGAAATGGATGGCACTAGAGCAGATTATGCTTAGTGAAGCTAGCCAATCCCTAAAAAACAAATACCAAATGTCTTCTTTGATATAATGAGAGCAACTAAGAACAGAGCAGGGAGGAAGAGCAGGAAGAAAAGATTAACATTAAACAGATACATGAGGTGGGATGGAAAGGGAGAGAAAAGGGAAATTGCATGGTAATGGAGGGAGACCCTCATTGTTATACAAAATTACATATAAGAGGTTGTGAGGGGAATGGGAAAATAAACAAGGAGAGATATGAATTACAGTGGATGGGGTAGAGAGAGAAGATGGGAGGGGAGGGAGGGGGGATGGTAGAGGATAGGAAAGGTAGCAGAATACAACAGTTACTAATAGGGCATTATGTAAAAATGTGGATGTGTAACTGATGTGATTCTGCAATCTGTATTTGGGGTAAAATTGGGAGTTCATAACCAACTTGAATCTAATGTATGAAATATGATATGTCAAGAGCTTTATAATGTTTTGAACAACCAATAAAAAAATTAAAAAAAGAAATAAAATAAAATAAAAAAATAAAATTTTGAAATTTAAAAAAAAAAAAAATTCTATGACTCAAATCACAAAAATTAGAGATGGAATCCCTTGCTAACTGATGCAATTCCTCATATGTTAACCAATATGGCTTATAATTTTTGAAATTTGATGATGCTAACCATATCCCAATACAGAAATATTAGTAGCCATTAACAGACCCCTCAATTTATCATAAGTGGTCTGGAAAGATCCTCAGAAACAACAATGGCAATCATTAGCCCCTTTATTAACCCTAGTGAAAAGTTTTGCTTGTGGTTTCACAGAAAATGTAGACCAATCTGGATCCCAGCAAGTCTTTTGCAACACTTGATGGCTAATTCCCCAGATACAGCAACTGGCTCTCAAGATGAGAAAGCATCATAAATGATAACAAACCACAATATAAAAAAACCTGTGGTGATATCAAAGCATTGGTCAAACCATCTGAACAAATCGAGAGAAATTCACATCAAAATGTTTCCCATCCTTGTATATTCTTAATTTGTCCTTTAACTACTTTAATCATTAACAGTACACAGACTATTTCATTGTGGGTCTTCATGGATCATGCTCATTTCTTTATACCTGTAGAATGGGATGGACCATTTCCTCAAAATTTTAGCAATAATTCTCAACTGTTTGCAGATATTGCTCATCCAATAGGTTTCTCCAAAGGCCTGTGAAACTTCTCCATTCCCTTGCCAGACAGAGCTCTTTTTGTTGTTGTTTTGTTTGTTTTTTTTAATTGATTTAAAATAAAAAATGCCAGCAGAATGCATTACAATTCTTATTATACATATATACCACAATTTTTCATATCTCTGTTCTTATATAAAGTATGGTGACAACCAATTTGTGTCTTCATACATGTATTTTGGATAATTATGTTTATTATATTTCACCATTCTTGCTAATTACCTGTCCCCACTTTTTCCCTCCCACACCTCTGCCCTATCTAGAATTCACCTCTTCCTCCTATGCTTCTCATCCCTACCACACTATGAGTCAACCTCCTTATATCAGAGAAAATATTCACATTTGTTTTTTGGGGAGTGTCTAACTTAACTTAGCATTATCTTCTGCAATGCCATCCATTGACTTGCCAATGCCATAATTTTATTGACTTTTATTGATGAGTAAAATTCCATTGTATATATATGCCACATTTTTTTATCCATTCACACACTGAAGGGCATCTATTTTGGCTCCACACTTTAGCTATTGTGAATTGTGCTGCTATAACCATTGATGTGGCTGTGTCCCTGTAGTATGCTGTTTTTAAGTCCTTTGGGTATAGACCAAGCAGAGGGAGAGGTGGGTCAAATGGTGGTTACATTCCCAACTTTGCAAGAAATCTCTATATATACTTGTGATATTGGCTACACCAATTTGCAGTCCTACCAGGAATGGATGAGTGTACCTTTCCCCCCCTATTCTCATCAACACTTATTGTTGTTTGTCTTCATAATAGTTGCCATATGACTAATTTGAGATGATATCTTAGAGTAGCTTTGATTTGCATTTCTCTAATTGCTAGAGATGATGAGCATTTTTTTTCATATATTTTTTGATTGATTGTATATCCTCTTCTTAGATGTGCCTGTTCATGTCCTTAGCCCATGTGATGAATAGGTTATTTTTTTCTTGTAGCTTAGCACTTTTATTTCTTTATATACCCTAGAGATTAGTGCTCTCTCTGATGTGTGAGGGTTAAAAATTTGCTCACAGATTGTAGGCTCTCTGTTCACTTCACAGATTTTTTTCATTTGCTGTGAAGAAACTTTTTAGTTTGATCCATCCCATTTATTGATTCTTGGTTTAAATTATTGAGCTATAGGAGTCTTATTAAGGAAGTTGGGGGCTAATCCCAAATAATGAATATCAGGGCCTACTTTTTCTTCTATTAGACACAGAGTCTCTGGTTTAATTCCTAGGTCCTTGTTCTATTTTGAGTTATATTTTTTTGCATGGTGAAAGATAGCTCTTTGTTTTAATTTAGTTTTTTCTTATAACAACATAGCACAACAAATAAGTGCTGCTTTTGAGACTCAAAAAAAAGTCAATCAAAAATTACATGCTGGCATCTTGGTTCTCCTACAACACAACAGCCTTCAATAAGAACAAATCAACATTGGCCTGGTGGTCCCAGACTCACAGCAGTCCCAGTCCACCCCTACCCTGGTAGGGTAGATAACCGCCAGAGCCTAGCCTCTGGTACAGGACAACACCTTCTGACCAGTAAAGTACTGTGGGAGCCAAAATTTATCCCAGACCACCAACAAAAGCCTGACTACTGAGAGAGGTCAAGCCCAGTGTCCCAGATTCACCCATTATGTTTCTCATGACAAAAACACTAAGGGTAACTCAAGGGAAACCAGGCTGTATAAAATAACCACACAAGAGACAGAGATACCTTTTTCTTTGTGGTGATGGCTCCTCTGAACTTAAGTGTCTACAGAGAGAGATTAAGTGCATACTGAATCCTTTTTTTTTTGAAGTGAAACCATTTAAATTAGGTAAGGGATCTAGTTTCAGGTGTTGAGTCTAACTTTCTGAAGTCTGCTGTCAGCAGGATGACTGACATATATGAAGGCCATAAAAAAAACAGAGCAAGAGAAATGGAAAAACAAAGGGCATTTCCATGGAACATTCTATCCCAAACACATCAAAGGGGTAATATCACAAAAGAACAGGTGAGCATAGCTCAATCCATGGGGTGACATGCTTATGTCTGAAGATGCATCTTCAACCTCCAGGACCACGGCAATGTTCAGGACACTACAACTTACCATAGAGCCTCTCTGCTTGAGGAGAATAATGTGAACCATTCAGACTGGCTGCCCACATTTACTCAAACCAACTTACACAGGAACCAGATTCAGGATGCAGAAGCATTCATTGAGGGACACCAACGTAGTCTGGAAGCCCAACATTGAGGCAAGGTACACACAATCTGCACAGGTACTACAAGAATATAGGAAAAAAACTGTAGTATCTCAGATCCACACTGCAATAAGTTAAGACACGAACACAACTTGAAAAAATAAGGGAGGAAATTGCCCCCAAACAAAAAAGGACACTATAATAAAAGAATCCATGAACAATAAAGTTGATGAAATGTCAGAGAAGAAGTTCAAAATATTCATAATTTTAAAAGTTTAAAATGTTCATAATTAAAGTGATCTGTGAATTTTAAAATTACCTAAAGGAGAAAATACAGGCAGAAATTGATCACTTCTACAATGAGATAAGAGAGCAAATACAGGTAGCACAAGATTACTTTAAGAGAAAGAGAGAGAGACTCTGAAAAAAAAATCAGAAATCTTTGAAATGAAGGATACAATTAATCAAATAAAAAATTCAAAAGAAAGCATAACCAATAGACTAGATCACTTGGAAGAAGAATATAAGATAATGAAGACAAAGTATACAACCTGGAAAATGAATCTGATCACACAGTGAAGATAGTTAGAAATTATAAACAGAACATTCAAGAATAATGGGACAGCATCAAAAGAACAAATTTAATAGTTACTGGCATAGAGGAAGGCACAGAGTTTCAAACCAAAGGAATGCACAATCTCTTCAATGAGATAATATTAGATAATTTTCCAAGCGTGAAGAGTGAATTGTTAAACCAAATACAAGAGGGTTCCAGGACACCAATTGTACAAAATTACAACAGATATACACCAAGACACATTATAATAAAAATTCCCAGCATACAGAATAAGAATATAATATTTAAAGTCACAAAAGAAAGAAAACAGATAACATTAAGGGGGAGACCAATTCATATCTCAGAAGATTTTTCAACACAGACCCTCAAAGCTAGGAGACCTTGGGACAACATATACCAAGCTCTGAAAGAAAATGGATACCAATGAAGAATCTTATGTCCAGCAAAACTAAGCTTTAAGTTTTATGATGAAATAAAAATCTTCCATGATAAACAAAAGTTAAAAGATTTTACAGTTAGAAAGCCTGAACTAGAGAATATACTCAGCAAAATATTCCAAAAAGAGGAAATAAAAAAAAACAATTATGAAAATCAGCAGGGGGAGGGATTACACTACAGAAAAATCTAATCAGAGGAGAAACCAAGTCACATTAAATACCAAAAGTAAACAAAAATGTCTGGGAACACAAATCATGTCTCAATAATAACCCTCAATGTTAATGGACTAAACTCAACAATCAAAAGACATAGACTAGCAGATTGGATTAAAAAAAGACCCAACAATCTGCTGCCTCCAAGATACTCATCTCATAGAAAAAGACATCCACAGACTAAAGGTGAAGGGTGGGGGAAAATCATACCACTCACATGGACTACGGAAGCAAGCAGGAGTTTCCATCCTCATATCAAATAAAGTAGACTTCAAACTAAAATCAATCAAAGAGGATAAAGAAGGACACTACATACTATTCAAGGGAACCATGCTCCAACAAGACTTAAAAATTGTAAATATATATACCCAATATAATGAAGCATCTATATTCATCAAACAAACTCTTGTCAAGTTCAAGAGTCAAATAGACCACAACAAAATAATTTTGGGTGACTTTGGCACACCTCTTTCTTCATGAGACCGACCTTTCAAACAGAGGTTGAGCAAAGAAACTATAGAACTCAATAAAATAATAAATAACTTAGACTTAACTGACACATATATAATAATTTTTCCTTCAATGAGAGAATATAATTTCTTCTCAGCAGCACATGGATCCTTCTCTAAAATAGACCATATATTATGCTACAAAGCAACCATTAGCAAATATAAAAAGGTAGAGATACTACCCTGAATTATATCAAATTATAATGGAATTAAATTAGAAATCAATGATAAAATTTAAAAAATCCATTCCAACACCTGGAGACCAAATAATACTCTAATAAATGAACAATGGATTGCCAAAGACATCAAGGAGAAAATTAAAAAAAAAAAAAGGTAAATAAGAACATAGACACAATATATCGAAATCTATGGGACAGTATGAACACAATTCTAAGAGGAAAGTTTATTGCATCGAGTTTACTCCTTCAAAGAAAAAAAAGTCAACAATTAAATGACTTAAAATTACACCTCAAAGCCCTAGAAAAACAAATCAACACCAAAAGTAGCAGAAGGCAGAAAATATTTAAAATCAGAGCTGAAATCAATGAAATTGAAACAAAAGAAATAATTGAAAGAATTGACAAAACAAAATGTTGGTTTTTTGAAAAAATAAATAAAATTGACCCTTAGTCATTCTTATGAAAAGAAAAATAGAGAATACTCAAATCACTAACATATGTGATGAAAATAGAAATTTCACAACAGACACTACAGAAATACAGAAGATAATTAGAAACTATTTTGAAAACTTGTACTCCAATAAAATAGAAAATACCGAAGGCATCAAAAAATTCTAGAGTCATATAATTTGACCAAAATCAATCAGGATGATATACACAAATTAAACAGATCAGTTTCAAGTGAAAAAAATAGCAGACACCATCAAAAGTCTACCAACCGAGAAAAGCCCAGGACCGAATAGATACCCAGCCAAATTCTAAAATACCTTTAAAGAAGAACTAATACTAATACTCTTCAATTTATTTCAGGAAAGAGAAAAAGAGGCAGAACTTTCAAACTAATTCTATGAGGCCAATATCATCCTTATTTCAATACTAGGCCAAGACACATTAAAAAGGAAACAAAAAAAAAAGAAAAAAGAACTTCAGACCAATATCTCTAATGAACATACACGCAAAAATTCTCAAAAAAATTCTGGAAAATCAAACAAAAACATATAAAAAAGATTGTGCATCATGATCAAGTGGGATTTATCCCAGGGATCCAATATTGGTTCAACATACACAAATCAATAAATGTAATTCATTACATCAATAGACTTAAAGATAAGAATCATATGAACATCTCAATAGATGCAGAAAGGGCAATTGACAAAATACAACACCCCTTTACGTTCAAAACACTAGAATAATTAGGGATAACAGAAACATAACTCAACATCATAAAGGCTATCTATGCTAAACCCCAGGCCAACATCATTCTAAATCTAAAAAAAATAAATAAATAAATAAATAAAGGCATTCTCTCTAATAACTGGAACAAAACAGGGGTGCACTTTTTCACCTATTTAACATAGTTCTTAAAACACTGGCCATAGCAATCAGACAGTTGAAAGAAATTGAAGGGATGCATATACGAAAAGAAGAAATCAAATTGGTACTATTTGCTGCTGATGATATGATTCTATACCTAGAAGACCCTAAAAGTTCCACCAGAAAACTTCTAGAACTAGTAAATAAATTCAGCAAAGAAGCATGGTATAAAATCAACACCCATATATCAAAGGCATTTCTGTATATGTTATAAATCCTCAGAAATCTGAAATGAGGAAAACTACTCCATTGACAACAGGCTCATAAAACATAAAATACTTGGGAATAAACTTAAAAGGAGGTGAGAGATCTATGTTATGAAAATTACAGAAACCTAAAGAAAGAAGTCAAAGAAGACCTTAGAAGATGGAAAGTTCTATCTTGCTCTTGGATAGGCAGAAATAATATTATCAAAATTACCATACTTCCAAAAGCAATATACAGATTTAATGCAATTCCAGTCAAAATCCCAATGGCATTCCTCACAGAAATAGAAAAACCAATCATTAAATTTATCTGGAAAAATAAGAGATCCAGAACAACTCAAGCAATCCTTAGCAGGAAGAGTGAAGCAGGTGCATTTCTATACCAGACCTTCAACTATACTACAGAGCAATAGTAAAGAAAAAAAAGCAGCATGGTATTGGCACCAAAACAGAATGGTAGACCAATGGTACAGAATAGAGGACAAAGAGAATAACCCACAAAATTACAATTATCTTTTATTAGACAAAGGTGTCAAAAACATGCATTGGAGAAAAGATAGCCTTTTTAACAAATGATGTTGGGAAAACTAGAAATCCATATGCAAAAAAATAAAATGAAAACCCTCTCTCTCACCATGCAGCAACCCTTTACATTCAAAACACTAGAACAACTAGGGATAACAGAAACATATCTCAACATCATAAAGAAAAAAATCTCAACTCAAAATGGATCAAGGACTTAGGAATAAAACCAGAGACACTGCATCTAATAGAAGAAAAAGTAGGCCCTAATCTTCATTTGTGAGATTAGGCCTCAAATTTCTTAAGAAGACCCCTGTGACACAATAATTAAAATCAAGAATCAATAAATGGGATGAACTCAAATTAAAAAGTTTCTTCTCAACAAAGGAAACAATCTGTGAGGTGAATACAAAGCCTACAACTTGGGAGCAAGTCTTTACCCCTCTCATATCAGATATAGAACTATCCTCTAGGGTACATAAATAACTCAAAAAGCTAAACACCAAAAAATAAAAATAAAAACAGATAACAGAATCAATAAATGGGTGAAGGACATGAAGAGACACTTCTCAGAAGATCATGTACAATCAATCAACTAATACATAAAAAAAAGTTCATCATCACTAGCAAGTAGAGAAATGCAAATCAAAACCACTCTAAGATTTCATCTCACTTCAGTCAGAATGGCAGATATTATAAAGGCAAAGAACAATAAGTATTGGCATGAATGTAGGGAGAAAGGTACACTCATATACTGCTGATGAGACTTCAAATTGGTGCAGTCAATCTGGATGTCAGTATGGAAAGAAGTATGGAGATTTCTTGAAAAATTTGGAATGGATCCACCATTTGACCTAGCTATCCTTCTCCTCGGTCTATACCCAAAGGACTTAAACACAGCATCCTACAGGGAAACAGCCACATCAATGTTTATAGAAGCACAATTCATGATAGGTAAACTGTGGAGCCAACCTAGATGTCCTTCAATAGATGAATGGACAAAAATTATGACATATATACACAATGGAATATTACTCAGCAATAAAAGAGAATAAAATCATGGCATTTGCAGGTAAATGGATGGAGTGAAAGAAGATAATGCTAAGTAAACTTAGTCAATCCAATATAACCAAATGCTGAAGGTTTTCTTTGATATAAGGAGGCTGATTCATAGTGGGATAGGGATAGGGAGCATGTGAGGAATATTTAGACTCTAGATAGGGCAAAGTGTTTGGAGGAAAATGGGGGGCATGGGGCTATAATGATTGTGGAATGTGATGATCATTATTATCCAAAGAACATGTATGAAGACAAAAGTTGGTGTGAATATACTTTGTATACAACCAGAGACATAAAAAATTGTGCTATATGTGTGTAATAAGAATTGTAATGCTTTCTGCTATCACAGATAAAAAAAAATCAAAGCTCTATATCAATCTTAAAGACTGTTTTGTAATGTGTACTTTATTCACATTTATTTGACTCAATTTCCTTGAAATGATTCTCTATAAAATTACACTAATTTGTCAAATTATATTCATGGACCTTGGAACAACCAATTCTGACAAAATCTCTTTAATCTGACTGCCCAAAATGTAAAAACTAATTTTATTCAAATTAAGATACCTATGGTTTTCACTTTCTTTTAAGGGCGGGCTACACACCTACTTGACCAATGACAAAAGTTAATTTCACGGTTTAATCCCTACAGTTTGTTAACATATGGCATATTACTCTCTTGTTAATCTTGTTTGTTTTCAAAAGTCTTATTAAATGTATGCATGCAGCTGAACAAAGAAATTGTCTTAATAACTCAGGTTCTTCAAGACAGATGTGGGAACTGTTTCAGGCCCTGACCTTGGACCTACATGGAGTCTTGTTCATTGTACAGCAGGGAAGTCCTAACATAGAATGCTATGATTTGGGACCAAAAGCTGTCACAATATTGGCAAGTCCAATTTGCTTGCCTCTTTGACAAAGAGTTATTTCCTCTGTAGGTGCAAGTTCAGCTTACATGTCAGTTTCTAGACTCCTGATGTCTGGATTCCCATAAGATGCTATGTTATGTTTCACCTCTGGCCTATCATGACTATTATATATAAATTGGCACATATCCATTATAAAAGCTATTTTTACTGTACAATAGAGCAGATGTTGTTCTCTGAAACAATCTTCAAAGGGGTTTCTCCATGCCCTCTTGCTTCAACAGTCTAATGCTGAACAATGGCAGCTCCCTCAGCAAATTTTTTTCTTTTTCCTTTTTTTTGAATATATTATTATTTTTATGTTCCTTTTTGCTCTGTCAGATTCTCTATACAGGTCTCTGTTTTCAAAGACTGCCTAATCTTTAGGGAAACTACAAAGAGTTTAGCAAGATAGCTTCAAGTAGAAATAGCTCTTTCTCTTTTGATGAAGACCAAGAAGCAAGCTTTATCCTAGCCATGTACTAGTATGTGAATTTGAAAATAATGTTTAACTTTCTTCGTTATGTGTGGCCTCGTCCAGCAAGGAGGTCTACAGAACAGAGTAGAGGAGAGTGTGTCTTCAGCGTCACCAACCAAGACCTTCAGAGGCCAAACAGAAAACAAGTCTTATTTTATTGCACAGTTACCATGTGTATATACTCAGGCCATAGCTAAGCAGATTACCGGCAGCCACCAATGCAATATCTGCTCACTGTCCTTGCAGTAACTAATCAAGAAGTGTACCATGGAGCAAGCACACAAACTGAAACATATAGCCCCATGCCCAAGTCTGTGCCTACAGGGTTAGCGTTCTGCTGCTCACATGCCTAACATGACGAAAGTGGCCTGCTATTCAGATGCTCTTAACGTATGCCACATATGCAATACTCCAAGCACTTGTCCCCACATCTCTCCACTTTGACTCTGCTGCAAATATTTCAGCCAGCATTGCTTTTTTCGTTGGGTGGCCTTCATATGGTTACATAACCATCTCACAACAAAAGAAAATATTATCAGTAATCATGAACAGTAGGGCCAGGGTAATAGCTTTATAAGGATTAGTTAATTTGGCTATCAGGTTTCTCCAATGTTCAGTCAATTCATGGAAGATAAAAGAGGTTTTCAAGGTAGACACCTTTGTTTCATTGATTTTGACAATTGCCCTGGTAAGGTTATGCATAGTCATAACATAGTTAGCATCCCAAGCTCCATTACTATACTGACAAAAATTGGAGAAGTGTAAGGTTACATTTTCAGATACAGCATATTGGGTGACACAAATACTCTAAAATTCAGGGTCACAAGTGATCCTTTGCAACATAAACAAAATATCTAATTTTTCCTGGTGGAGGTCTAGTTCTTGCTGAATGACTAAGATAGGAGCTTGGTATTGTTTATTTAAGTCATTTTGGATGGCAAAGGCTTCTTCCATGGCAGTAGACAAATTGTTTAGAGTCTGAGCACTCTAGATACTCTGAGTGAGTGAAGCAGCAGCAGTGGTTGTGGTGGCAATGGTGGCTATCAGGGCAATAATCCCAGTGATGATGAGGCTAATTGCATACCTTGTCTGTTGTAGGATCTCATTCAGAAGATTCTTCATCTCCATATCCCATGGACTCCTTCACTCTCTGGACAGGTTCACTGGAAGCCAGACTTCTGAGGACACTCTAAGAAGAAATATACATTTAGCTTTCATAGTATGGGTTAGACAATTTGTTAGCCACCAGGTATATTGACTGCATAAAGGATCTCTGTATGAGTGATATTTATGCCATCAGTATCATTGATCGTTAACATGCAGAGTGTGGTCTAACACAAGCTTGTGCATAGTGGGTATAAGCATAATTTGGCAGAAACACAAATCCATGGTCAGAGTCTGGACTCAAGATAGACTCATTTATCCAGCCAGCTGCTGCCCATTTGATGGGTCTAGCAGCTAGCAATATTAGTGTGATATCCATCATGCCATACTGATTTCCTGCATACCGGTTGGTAACAGCTTGTTCTGTATAGCAGTTACTGCAGTAGCCCATGAGGTTTTGAGGCACATTAGTTACATTCCATGGGGATGCACCTGCCCAGGCACATAGATGTTGTTCTTCCCCAGAAAAATTCCTCTTACCAAGGAGATAATGTATGGCATTAACACATTGATTCCATGGGATGTTATCATTATCAGAGGGGGACTTTCCCAAAAGCATTGTTGGGTACATTGCCAGCAAGGGTTTTTTGCATTTGCCATGGGGCAGTCTCTGTCTATAGGTAGAATTAACTGTGATTCTGAGGTAAGTGAGAGATAACCCAGAATATGACTTATTATAGTTATGTACAAGACTTTCATTTGCAAGAGAAAAACAGAGAGGACTGCCTGGATTGTTGTGGAAACCGATGAAGCAAGGCCCTGAAGATATCAGGAAGCAGTTCTATTTGGCTGCAGCCAGGTTCAGAGGGCACAGCGTTGCTGTAATCAATCAATCGCCTGAACCCTGAGTTCAGGTAGTTTCCAAGTTTTATACCAGTCTGTAAGTGGAGGGGTGTAAATGTTCACAATCTACAGAAGTTCACATAAAAGAAGCTTTTTCTCTCAGTGTTTTGGGCAATTTAACCCTTCAAGGACAATACCTGAAAAGGGGAGAGTTTCTTCTCCCCTTTCTTTCCTCCCCCTGCCAGCTGTTACTATGGAGCCCAATTAGTAACTTCTCTTATATTAAAAATGTAGACATCTCTGTGAAGTTCAGCTAAAGGCCAGAGGCTTTGTTTGCATATTTCTACAAACTACTATATTGAATATATTTGTGAATAACTAGTAAGGAGTTGTCCAGCACTTGGAGTGCTGGTATCTTCTCGAAAAGTGGCCAAGTAAACAGGGTGACACAAAAACAGGAAGTTGATCTACATTGAACTCTTTTGCTGACAGTCCTAAAATCAGCCATGGTGAAGATTTCTGGAGAAGGTAAGTTAAGACTTTTATATAGATAAAGGGGGTGTCACTTCATAATCAAGGTCATAAACATTTGCTTGTGGGGATGCACCAACTTGTTGGCAATGTGCCTTCTTTGATTGGCCTTTATATTGAAAAGAAATATGAAAATGGCCCTGGGGGCTTTTTAGGGGCTATTTCCATCTCTGAATTAAAGATGACCAATATTCCCACAATGCCTTGAATCTTCTTTTAACTGATAGATTCCTAAATTTTGCTTCTTGGGCCTGACTCCTGCCCTCAGTCTGACACTGCAGAAAGGCCCAGTGTTGACTATGCACGAGGCATCTTTAAACAGGCAAAGATTACACTTAGCCTTTGTACTCAGAGAACTTCTAAGTCCTAAAAGGAAAGTCTGTAAAAGGTATCCCTCTGTTAAATGGTGCAGGTAACAGTGATCTTCGAACTGGAGTGCTTAAACCTAGTAGACACTAAGGCTCCTGCTAATCAACTGATCAACAAAGGATGGCAAGTGCAACATGTGATTTTGGGAAGAAGGATGTACCTTGGCTTGGCTCATCCTTCACTCACATTCATTACTTCTTAGTGTTCATTGTGTGGCCCCACTTCCCTTTTCCTTAAGTGTAGGCCCTCTTGTCAAGACTGTTGTTGAGTTTTCTTATATTCTCTTTTTCTTTATAGTCAAGAGGTTGTCCTGGCCTTGCCTGTAGCATCTGTGCTAATTGCAGGTGCCCTCACCTGGATTAGCTCATGTCTCCTCTTGCCTACAGATTACATCAAAGTGGAAGTCATGGTCCCATGAGATTCCAACCACAGCTCATTTTCTGTAGATTTTCCACCTCCTCTACTGATCAAGCTTTCAGAAATGCCAAGTAGGATTTCCCCAAAAACTGAAGAGTGGAAGCAATGTAAGCATCCATTCATGAAGCAATGGATAAACATGTTGTCCATCCACAAAATGGAATATAATTCATCCCACATTATGTTAAGTGTATTCACACAATCACAAAAGGACACTTACTATGCAATTCTTCTTATATGATGTATCTAGAGACAACAAACTGTGGAGAAACAGAAAGCAGGGGACTGGATGAGGGGCAAAGGGATGACATTATTTCATGGGTGCAGAGATTCTGTTATAAAGATGAAGTCTGGCAACAGTTGGTGGGGACAGCTAATGTACTGAGCACTTCTGAATTTTATGTGCACTTAAAAATGGTTAATGTGGGCTGGGTTATGGCTTAGTAATGCAGCCAATGTTTATATCAGCTGAATTCACAATAGCTAAACTGTGGAAGCATCCTAGATGCCCTTTAATAGAATAAATTGATAATGAAACTGTAGTATTTATACACAATGGAATATTACTCATCCTTAAAAGACAATAAAATTATGTCATTTGTAGGTAAATGGATGGAGCTGGAGAATATTATGCTAATGAAGTAAGCCAATTCCAAGAAACAAAGGCTGAGTGTTCTCTCTGATAAGTGGATGCTGATCCATATTGGGGGGGATGGGAAAAATGGTGAAACTTTTATGGGGAAAAGGGTAGGGAGGGCTGAAAGGGAGCATGAGGAGAGTAAAGACGGTGGAATTAGATGGACATCATTAACCTAGGTACATATAAGAATGCACATATAGTGTGATGCTACATCATGTGCAACCAGAGAAATAAAAATTTGTGCTGTAATTGTGTAGAAGAAACCAATATGCTTTCTCCTCTCTAGCCCAAAACTACAGGCTTCTGGGAACATCTCTAGCCACAAGTGACAGCTGATTTAAAGGAATTCCTGACTACATCCATCACAACCCCACTGTCAAGATGGTCTAGAACAAAAAGTGCAGATTATTCCTATCACTGCAGCCTCTCAGAACAAAGGTGACCCTTTCAGAATGTAGAGTGGCTCCACTGATCCCACAGAACTAGCTTTTAAAGCCTCCTGCATCATCTGGGCCTTGGGCAGTGGGCTGTGAGAGAGAAAGCTGATTCTAATACCAGTGGGCAGAGGAGTTGAGAAAAGTGAGTGGCTGGCACATAGAGAGCCTTCAACCACCATCAAAGAGTAACTACTACCTCTGGGAAGCAGATCCTGGGCACAAGGGAGAAATGCCTGTCTGTCAACAATTGCTAAGACTCAGCCCTATAAGTAACAGCCCATATGTGGTCTGACCCAAGGGTAACAGACCCAAGAGTACTGCCTTAATTAGGGTCAAGGTCAAGAGAGCCTGCTAGAAAGGCAGAATCTCCTGCCTGGAGACACTCCTTCCCAATTCCAGACACTACAATCAAAGCCCCCAGTAGTACCTGGAATTGGAGGCCACAGAGACTGAATGAAGTGAAATCCTCCAAAATCAGGGTATTGTGGTGCCTCAAAAAACAACTAAGGAATGTGGAGTGAGGTGAGGGCTGGGATCAGGTCACAAAGATCTAGATTTGAAGGCCATTCAAACCCTCTGCATCTTAGATACTGGAGGTACTGCCAGAAATTGATTAGAATGGCCAAAAGGAAGGGAATTACCCAAGATGTCAAGTACTTCCCCATTCAGACTTTTCTCCCCACAAGGAAACAGCCTGAAAAAGTGTCCAGCTGCCAGGGAGGAACTTTGGAACACTTGTGATTGCAGGCAAAGAGCTGCTCACTCTTAACTTCACTTGAAGTTGTTTCATTATTCCAGAAACTGCTCTATTGAAAAGGTCTTAAAACAGTCAAAGATACACAGCTGCTCTTCTATGCTACCTAGGATAAACTTTGCTCACTATAACTCATTATAATGCTAAATTCTCTGCCCTAAATGAAGTGCATCTACCATTTATTTGGTTTGCTTTAGTTTGGTACTGGGAATAGAAGTCAGGGGTGCTTTACCACTGAGCTAAATTTTATGGTAGAGATATCTCAGAAGAAAAGAAAGATAACATGATGACATCTGTATCCTTTTGAGCCCTCCAGAAATCAGTCTTGAACGTTATTGCTACTTTGTAATATAGAAATAGAATGTCCAATCAGAAATGTGTATTACCACATATGAAGACAAAGGGTAGTGTGTAAAAGTAAACTAACTAGAATATATAAGGGATCACTTTCTACAATAAATGCTCAGATTTGGATCAGAATCTCCTAAGACTAGATGCACACAAATAAACACCGCTTTCTATTGAATGCCTTGGTGTCCCCAGTCTGTGTGAAAGTACCATGCAATGCTTTATTTGAGGCAGGATCTCACTTATCTTATCTCTCACTTTGCTATATACTTATAATGACCAGCTTGCTTATAAGTGTTTATATCCTATGAGAAGTAAAAAGAACATCTGAAAAAAAATATTTTGAAAAATCTTAAATAAATAGTAGTCTATAAAAACTGACATGAAAACCAACTCAAGTTTTAAGCTCCTTCTTTTAGAAATATTACATATGGTATACTATTTAAAAATAATTTATCAAAACTGATTTATGCCCATGTTGGCGACTCTTTTCAAATGACTTTTAAAATGTTTTACATGAAAGTTTTTCTATGGAAATAATTCAGATGACTTCTATATAAAGTGTCAAAAGGACTGAAGTTGTAGCTCAGTGGTAGAGAGTTTTCCCAGAATGTACAAGTCCTTGAAGTTTACCCCAAACACTGGAAGAAAAGAAAAAGGAGAAAGAAGAAAGGAAGGAAAGAAAAAGAGAGGTAACAGGGTGGGGGGGGGGGGGCATGAGTCATTAAAACAAAAGGGCAAGTGGTACAAATATAAATATATGGTGTACTAGCTCTTGAAAAATTACTGAGCTTTAGAATTTTAGTTACATCAAATTTGGGTGATATTACGACTATATAGAATTGCACATAATAAGTTTTGCCTTAGCCTGGCCTAAACCAAACCAATGGGTGGGTGACTTGGAGAGGACTTCTCTCTGGCTAGATTGGGACAGGCTTATACCTTCACTTGTTCAGTATTTACAGCATTGGGGAGGGACCAACACTTCCCTGAGAGGTACCATAAGTGTGCTAGGCCCCTGGGATCTGATGACTAGGGCTCCCCATGCTCATGCCCACAGCTCCTCCCCCTCCACTCGCTGATTCAAAATTGTCTGCTCCATTGGCTGGTGCAGGTTTGTTCCTGACCAAAGGCCTGAGTGTTCACAGCGTGTTTTGATGTGGCTGAGTATCGTATGGTTGTGGAGAAAATAGACAAAGTACCCTTAGCATGATGCAGGGTCAACAGCTCCCCATCAGCCATACTTGCATGTGGTCCTGGAAGTAAGTAAGCAGGGTTGTGGCCTACCTTGTCTAAAGTCATGGAACCACACTCTAGTCCTTGTGGCTGTCCGTGGGAGTTGGTGATATGTGCAGCTATTGGATTTTTTGTTCTTCTCTTGTTTTTGTGGAGAAGTTATCAGTCTGTGAGAAGCAGGCAGAATTTTTTATGTGAGAAAAATTTTTTTCTGTGAGAAAAAATTCTTCATCTAAAATTTTCTGGACTAATTGAAGAAAAATTTCAACTACTTGAAAATGTTAGCCTTAATCTTTTTGAATAAAAAGATTATGAAGGCTTAAAGTCATCTTTAAAGGATGTCATATTGGTGAAGAAGTTAATAGAAGCAGAAAACATGGAGGCAATATATGAAAACCTGGGTACGTCCATATCTAAACTTGAGAATGAAATACTCTTTCTAGAAAATGAGCTAAAAGAAGAGAAAAAGTAAACCTTCTCAACATAATGGATTGATGGTGGATATATCAAAAAGAATTAAGTCCCTAGAAGATAAATCGAAATCACTTATATCACAAATACCTGAAGCTAAAACAATCTTGAGAATTTTTCAAATGAATGAAGAAGGAGTTACAGTAGCAATAAAAGAGACTTTGAATGAAAATTCTCAACTTCAGGAAAGTCAAAAACGACTTTTCCAAGAAGTTGAACTGTGGAAAGAAAAAGTGAATGGCCTTACTAAACTGAAAATTACATTTGATCACTCTAAAGTAAGTGCAGAAAATTTTCTAAGAGAAAAAGAAAATCACATTAAGTCTTTGACTAAACACGTTCTGCAGATGAAAGATTGAGCTCCTGAGCTTAATAAAGTCCTAACAGATGATGGTAACTTGGAATTGGAAATGAAGAGTGAATCAGAAATTGGTGCTAAATTAGAAAATCAGCAAAAAGGGTCTCTGAAGGAACTGGTTTATGATGCTAAGTTAAAGGCCTCTTTTAAAACCTTAGAAACTGAAGGAAATAAAATCTTTATTATTTGAAGTAATTGAAACAAAGGAAGTCCTGAAAGAACATATTCAAAATTTTAAGACAGAACAGCATCTTTGCAAGCAGAAAATACACAGTTTGAAAGTGAGAATCAGAATCTTCAGCAGAAACTTAATGTCATGTTGAAATTATATCAATAAAATGTAACAAAACTCCAAAGAAATTTGATAGGAGAAGAAAATTACCAGGTAAAGCAAAAAGAGAAACTTTCTAAAGAGAAAAAAAAGACAAGCCATACATCTAAACAGCTGGAGACCAAGGGAAAGCAAGCCAAAGATACTGAAGAAGAACTGGAGAGAACCATTTGTTCTTCAAGGGGCACATTATTTACTATGAGAAAAAAGCACATGGTAATAAATTGGCAGCTTGAAGTACTGCAAGATACCCCAATAATTTAAGCAAAGAAAATGCTCACAATAGACAAGAATTAACATTTCCAATTTAAGCTTGTAGAAAAAGATCTTTCTGTGTTCGATGTTTCAAGTACAGCCTTTGGCAGAGAAAATTCCCCAAATGGACGCTCACCATTGTGTCAAACTTCATGTGAAATAAGACCTTCTAATTTGGAAGAGAAGGGTACACTCATACTCTCACCTTCAGTGCTAGTAGAAGGAGAAAAAGGCTCAACAGGCCCATAGAATTCTCTGGACCATCCAACTAGCAATGAAAAAAGACAATCAAACTATGATAGTTCAACTGATCCTCAGAAAGCACCTTCTGACATTGAGTCCCTGGCACATCTATGGGAACAGGTCCATAGGATAATGATACCTCCACCAGGCCAACCACATTCTGATCCACATCTTCCTCTACAAAGGCAAGATGGATGTTATTCTAATTATGGTAGACCATCTGGATCAGCAGAAATCAGAAGTTCCACTATGCTGCCTTTGGATAAAATGGATGGGCCTACATCTTCAGAAATGGAATCCAGTAGAAATGATACCAAAGTTGATCTTGCTGATTCCAATGTACCTGATTCATCTCTTTCTGCTGAAAACCAAACAACTAGCTCTCACTTTGCATTCTCATCTTATCCTCCAATCAGAGATCCATTGTTTTCTGTGGATCCAAGGAGTCAGTTAATGAGAAGAGGTCCTTTTCTTCCTCACCTCCTTCAGAAAACATGTATGGACCATCTCAAAAATATTTTCCACCGAGCCCACCACCCTCTCCATTCCCAATGGGACCTCAGTATTTTCCTCATTATGTCTCACCAAGAGCTAGATTTTCCCCCCTCCCAGCTCCACATTCTGAAAGTAGAAGTGAATTCCCTTCACGGTTGATTCAACCTTCAAAAGTGTCTGCTACTGAACATCCAGAAGCACAAAAAGAAACCTGACAATATTTTTTTTATCTGCCTTCAAAAGTAAAATATCTCTCATTTTTAATTCAACTAACTGCTTTTACTTAAGTGATTCTAATTTTGTTCCAATTGACGCTTAATGGAATTATAATTCTTAGGAAAGTATTTTATAAATAAAGAGGTTTATGAATCTTAAGAGCAAAAAAAATCTTATGAGCATTCTGACACTGCAGAAAGGCCCAGTGTTGACTATGCATGAGGCATCTTTAAACAGGCAAAGATTACACTTAGCCCTTGTACTCAGAGAACTTCTAAGTCCTTAAAAGGAAAGTCTGTAAAAGGTATCCCTCTGTTAAATGGTGAAGGTAACAGTTATCTTGGAACTGGAGTACTTAAACCTACTAGACACTGAGCTTTCTGCTAATCAACTGATTAACAAAGGATGGCAAGTGCAACATGTGATTTTGGGAAGAAGGTTATACCTGGGCTTGACTCATCCTTCACTCATATTCATTAGTTCTTGGTGTTCTTTGTGTTGTGCCACTTCCCCTTTCCTTAGGTGTAGGCACTCTTGTCAAGTCTGTTGTTGAGTTTTCTTATTTCTCTATTTAAAGTCAAGAGGTTGTCCTGGCCTTGCCTGTAGCATCTGTGCTAATTACAGGTGCCCTCACCTGGATTAGCTCATGTCTCCTCTTGCCTACAGATTACATCAAAGTGGAAGTCATGGTCCCATGAGATTCCAACCACAGCTCATTTTCTGTAGATTTTCCACCTCCTCTACTGATCAAGCTTTCAGAAATGCCAAGTAGAAGTTCCCCAAAAATGAAGAGTGAAAGCAATGTAAGCATCCATTCATGGAGGAATGAATAAACATGTTGTCCATCCACAAAATGGAAAATAATTCATCCCACATTAGGTTAAGTGTATTCACACAAACACAAAAGGACACTTACTATGTAATTCTGCTTATATGATGTATCTAGATTCAACAAACCCACAGAAACTGAAAGCAGGGTACTGGATGAGGGGCAATGGGATGACACTCTTTCATGGGTGCAGAGTCTCTGTTTTAAAAATGATGTCTAGCAAGAGATGGTGGTGAGAGCGAATGTACTGAGCACTTCTGAATTTTATGTGCACTTAAAAATGGTTAATGTGGGCTGGGGTTATGGCTTAGTAATGCAACCAATGTTTATATTAGCTGAAATCACAATAGCTAAACTGTGGAAGCATCCTAGATGCCCTTCAATAGAATAAATTGATAATGAAACTGTAGTATTTATACACAATGGAATATTTCTCAGCCTGAAAAGATAATAAAGTTATGACATTTTTAGGTAAACGGATGGAGCTGGAGAATATTATGCTAATGAATGAGCCAAATCAAAAAAAAAAAAAAAAACAAAAACAAAGGCTGAGTGTTCTCTCTTATAAATGGATGCTGATCCATAATGGGGGGGATTGGGAAAAATGGAGAAACTTTGATGGGTCAAATGGTAGGGAGGGCTTAAAGGGAGCATGGGGAGAGTAAAGATGGTGGAATGAGATGGAACTCATTAACCCAGGTACATATACGAATGCAGATATGGTGCAATGCTACATCGGGTACAGCCAGAAAAATGAAAAGTTGTGCTGCAATTGTATAGAAGAAACCAATATGCTTTCTCCTCTCTAGCCCAAACTACAGGCTTCTGGGTCCATCTCTAGCCACAATTGATAGATGATTTAAAGGAATTCCTGACTGCATCCATCACAATTCCACTATCAAGATGGTCTAGAACAAAACATTCAGGTCATACCTATCACTGCAGCCTCTCAGAACAAAGGTGACCCTTTCAGAATGTAGATTGGCTCCACTGACTCCCACAGAACTAGCTTTTAAAGCCTCCTGCATCATCTGGGCCTTGGGCAGTGGGCTGTGAGAGAGAAAGCTGATTCTTATACCAGTGGGCAGAGGAGTTGAGAAAAGTGAGTGGCTGGCACATAGAGAGCCTTCAGCCTCTATCAAAGAGTAACTACTACCTCAGGGAAGCAGATCCTGGGCACAAGGGAGAAATGCCTATCTGTAAACAATTGCTAAGACTCAGCCCCATAAGTAACAGCCCATATGTGGTCTGCTGGGTAGACCCAAGGGTACTGCCTTATGTAGGGTCAAGATCAAGAGAGACTTCTAGGAAGGCAGAATCTCCTGCCTGGAGAAACTCCTTCCCAACTCCCAGTACTATGGAATTGGAGGCCACAGAGGTGGAAGGAAGTGAAATCCTCCAAAATCAGGGCATTGAGGTGCCTCAGAAAACAACCAAGGATTGTGGAGTGGGGTGAAGGCTGGCATCAGGTCACAAAGATATAGATTTGAAGGCCATTCAAACTCTCTTCATCTTAAATACTGGAGGTTCTGCCAGAAAGTTGATTAGAATAGCTTAAGAGGAAGGGAATTACCCAAGATGTCAAGTACTTCCCCATTCAGACTTTTCTCCCCACAAGGAAACAGCCTGAAAAGGATTCAGCTGCCAGGGAGGAACTTTGGAACACTTGTGATTGCAGGCAAAGAGCTGCTCACTCTTAACTTCACTTGAAGTTGTTTCATTGTTTCAGAAACTACTCTATTGAAAAGGTCTTAAAACAGTCAAAGATACACAGCTGCTCTTCTATGTGACCTAGGGTAAAATTTGCTCACTATAACTCATTATAATGCTAAATTTTCTGCCCTAAATGAAGTGCATCTGCCATTTATTTGGTTTGCTTTGGTTTGGTCCTGGGATTAGATGTCAGGGGTGCTTTACCACTGAGCTAAATTTTATGGTAGAGATATCTCAGAAGAAAAGAAAGAGAACATGATGACATCTGTATCCTTGTCAGCCCTCCATAAATCAGTCTTGAACATACTTGCTACTTTGTAGTATAGAAATATAATGTCCAATCAGGAATGTGTATTTCCATATATGAAGACAAAGGGTAGTATGTAATAGTAAACTAACTAGAATATATAATGGATCATTTTCTACACTAAATGTTCAGCCTTTGGATAAGAATCCCCTGAGACTAGAAGCACACAAATAAACAGTGCTTTCTATTGAATACCTTGGCATCCCCAGTCTGTGTGAACATCCCATGCAACGTTTTATTTTGTTTTATTTGAGGCAGGATCTCAGTTATCTTTCTCTTTGCTATACAAATATAATGACCAGTTTGCTTATAAGTGTTTATATCCTATGAGAAGTGAAAAGAACATCGAAAAAAACATTTTGAAGAATCTTAAATAAATAGTAGTCTACAAAAACTGACATTAAAACCAACTCAAGTTTTAAGCTACTTCTTTTAGAAACATTACATATGGTATGTTATTTAAAAATAACTTATCAAAACTGATTTATGCCCTGTATGCAATTCTTCTCAAATGACTTTTAAAATGTCTTACATGAAAGTTTTTCTGTGGAAATAATTCAGATGACTTCTATAGAAAGTGTCAACAGGGCTGAAGTTGTAGCTCAGTGGTAGAGAGTTTTCCCAGAATGTAGAAGGCCTTGAAGTATAACACCAAACACTTAAAGAAAAGAAAAGGTAGAAAAAAGAAAGGAAGGAAAGAAAAAAAGAGGGAACAGGAGAGTGGAAAATGACTGAGTCATTAAAACAAAAAGTCACCTGGTACAAATATAAATATATAGTGTACTAGCTCTTGAAAAAAATTACTGAGCTTTAGAATTTTAGTTACATCAAATTGGGTGATATTATGACTACATAAAATGGCACATAATAAGTTCTGTAAAAGCCTAGCCTAAACCAAACCAATGGGTGGATGACTTGGAGAGGACTTCTCTCTGGCTTGATGGTGACAGGCTTGTACCTTCGCTGGTTCAGGATTTACAGCATAGGGGAGGGACCAAGACTTCCCTGACAGGTACCATAAGTGTGCTAGGTCCCTGGGATCCCATGACCAGGGCTCCCCATGCCCATACCCAGAGCTCCTCCCCCTCCAATTGCTGATTCAAAATTGTCTGCTCCGTTGTCTGGTGCAGGTTTGTTCCTGACCAAAGGCCTGAGTGTTCACAGCGTGTTTTAACATGGCTGAGCATGGTATGGTTGTGGAGGAAATAGACAATGTAGCCTTAGCATGATGGAGGGTCAACAGCTGCCCCTCAGCCATACATGGGTGTGGTCCTGGAAGTAGTAAGAAGGGTTGTGGCCTACCTTGTCTGAAGTCATGGAATCACACACTAGTCCTTATGGCTGTCCGTGGGAGTTGGTGATATGTACAGCTATTGGATTTTTTGTTGTTCTCTTGCTTCTGTGGAGAAGTTATCAGTCTGCGAGAAGCAGGCAGAATTTTTTCTGTGAGAAAAAATTCTTGCTCCAAAACTTTCTGGACTAATTGAAGAAAAATTTCAAGTACTTGAAAATGTTAGCCTTATTCAAAAAAATCATGAAGGCTTAGAGTCATCTTTAAAGGATGTCATATTGGTGAAGAAGTCAATAGAAGCAGAAAACTTAGAGGCAATATATGAAAACTTGGGTAGGTCCATACCTAAACTTGAGGATGAAATATTCTTTCTAGAAAAAGAGCTAAAACTAGAGAAAAACTAAACCTTCTCAACAGAATGGATTGATTAATTCAATTAATTCAAAAAGAATTAATTCCCTTGAAGATAAATCAAAATCACTTAAATAACAAATACCTGAAGCTAAAACAATCTTGAGAATTTTTCAAATGAATGAAGAAGGAGTTACAATAGCAATAAAAGAGACTTTTCATGAAAATTCCAAACGTCAGGAAAGTGAGAAGCAGCTTTTACAAGAAGTTGAACTATGGAAAGAAAAAGTGAATGGCCTTACTAAACTGAAAATTACATTTGATCACTCTAAAGTACATGCAGAACAAGTTCTACCAGACAAAGAAAATCGCATTAAGTCTTTGACTAAACACTTTCTGCAGATGAAAGTTTGGGCTCCTGAGCTTGAAAAAGTCCTAACAGATGATGGTAACTTGGAATTGGAAATGAAGAATGAATCAGAAATTGGTGCTAACTTAGAAAATCAGCCAAAAGGGTCTTTGAAGGAACTGGTTTATGATGCTAAGTTAAAGGCCTCTTTTTAAAACCTTAGAAAGAGAAGAATATAAAAACTTTATTATTTGAAGTTACTGAATCAAAGGAAGTCCTGATAGAACATGTTAAAAATTTTATGACAGAACAGCATCTTTGCAAACAGAAAATACACAGTTTGAAAGTGAGAATCAGAATCTTCAGCAGAAACTTAATGTCATGATGAAATTATATCAAGAAAATGTAATGAAACCCCAAAGAAAATTACCAGGTAGAGCAAGAAAAGAAACTTTCCAAAGAGAAAGAAAATATAAGCCATACATCTAAACTGCTGGCGACCAATAGAAGCAAGCCAAAGATATTGATTAAGATTTGGAGAGCACCATATGTTCTTAAAGGGGCACATTATTTACTATGAGAAAAAAGCACATGGTCATAAATTGGCTGCTTGGAGTACTGAAAGATATATCAATAATTTAAGGAAAGAAAATGCTCACAATAGACAAGAATTAACTGAAATACAGTTCCAAGTTAAGCTTGTATAAAAAGATCTTTCTGTGCTTGATGTTTCAAATACAGCCTTTGGCAGAGAAAATTCCCCAAATGGTCCCTGACTATTGGGTCAAACTTCATGTGAAATAAGACCTTCTCATTTTCAATAGAAGGGTACACTCATACTCTCACCTTTAGTGCCATTGGGAGGAGAAAGAGGCTCAAGGGGCCCAGATAATTCTCTGGACCATCCAACTAGCAATGAAAGAAGAGAATCAAACTGTGATAGGTCAACTGATCCTCAGAGAGCACCTTCTGACATTGGGTCCCTGGCACATCCATTGGAACAGGGCCATAGAAAATGATACCACTACCAGGCCAACCATATTCTGATCCACATCTTCCTCTACAAAGGCAAGATGGATGTTCTTCTAATTATGGTAGACCATCTGGATCAGCAGAAATCAGAAGTTTCACTATACTGCCTTTGGATAAAATGGATGGGCCTACAACTTCAGAAAGGGAATCCAGTAGAAATGATACCAAAGTTGATCTTGCTGATTCCAATGTACCTGATTCATCTCTTTCTGCTGAAAACCAAACAACTAGCTCTCGCTTTGCATTCTCATCTTACCCTCCAATCAGAGGTCCATTCTTTTCTGTGGATCCAAGGAGTCAGTTAATGAGAAGAGGACATTTTCTTCCTCACCTCCTCCAGAAAACATGTATGGAGCATCTCAAAAATATTTTCCACCGGGCCAACTACCCTCTCCATTTCCAATGGGACCTTAGTATTTTCCTCATTATCTCCCACCAAGAGCTGGATTTTTCGCCCTCCCAGCTTCGCATTCTGAAAATAGAAGTGAATTCCCTTCAGGGTTGATTTCACTTTCAAAGGAGTCTGCTACTGAACATCCAGAAGCACAAAAAGCAACTTGACAATATTTTTTATCTGCCTTCAAAAGTAATATATCTTTCATTTTTAGTTCAAGTAACTGCTTTTACTTAAGTGATTATACTTTTGCTCCAATTGAACCTTAATGGAATTATAATTCTTAGGATAGTATTTTATTCATAAAGATATTTATGAATATTATGAGCAAATTATTTTTATTTTATCTTATTCTAGAGAGTATAACATTTATTTTGATTAATCCACTATTATATGAGCAAGAAACAGAGTTTTAAATATGTAATCTTGCAGTTGGGGATATTTTAAACTCCAAAGACTATCCCGTTATACAAAGTAATATATTTACTGTGATTGTAGCAAATATGAAAATAACTTTATGCTTAACAAAAAATTTTATTCAATTTAAAGTCTTGTTTTGCATAGATAATGATAATAAAAATCAGCTAGTTTTCCATAAAAAAGAATAACTAGAGCATCTTAAGAGTAAACCAGAAAACACAACTAAACATCTCATTGAAATAGGAGATTTGAATACAGAAATAATAGATTCCAGTTCTCAGAAAACTGGTAGGAATTGGAAACCATAATTTAAGTTTGCTCTGTCCCTATTTTCCCCTACATCTTCTTTATTTTATGTGCATTCTGCTATGGTCACTGATATGGGGAGTGTCATAGTTAATGTTTTGATATCAGGGAGAGTTTTGTAAAATACAAATGATTTATTAGGACATCAAAATGAAGAAACAAAGACATAAGTCCAAATATTTTAACTGTTAGATTCAATAGTCAAAAGATTAATTTACTCAACTACTATAAAATGTTGCAAGTTCTTACTCTCAATTTCTATATCATTGCAAATAAGTTGAAATTTGCAAAACTGAACCATTCCAGAGAATGACACTTTGAAAAATGCTTCCTGATAGAGACCAAGAAGAAATATTTATTAAATATACCCTAATTAAGAATTAGTGGTTAAAGCTTTTGTGTGTGTGTGTTAAATACGCTCTTCATTTTTTTGTGAAGATTATACACTTACGTCTGAAATAAATGCAGAAATATAACTTTCTTATTAAATATAAGAAGGAGATTTATTTATTTTATTGATGGCCAGTAAAGACTTTCAATGATAATTGAGCCCACAATTAATTTAAATGAAAAAAAAAAAAGGCTGGGACTTGAAAAAGAAACTCTTCAAGTACAATAAATCTAATTTATTAAGATTAGAATAACACTGGTTGTTAGATTAATCTTATAATTAACATTTACTTTCCAGCATAAAACGTTACTTGCTCTTTACATGTGGATAGCAATCTACGTCTATGTTCTCTATAAAATGGACTGATGATCCACCACTGATGTTAATCCAGAACTACTTCTGCCCTAAACACTATGGGAGAATAGTTGCTAGTATAGTGTAAGATCAGGTAAGGAAAGCAGCAACCAAGAAGGCAGATTTAAAAAGGCTGCCCAAAGAGGCTTTATTTGAGATGTCACTCCCAGAACTCAATCAGACAGACGGTGCACAGGAGAAGGGTCTGAGGAGTAACCGAGTGGTAGCTTGACAGGACTGGGATTTTATGGGGCTTAGGCAGGAAGGGAAGGGTTTGGGACAGGAAAAGGTGTTTGTAGAGACCCTTGTCCTGCTGGAGCTGGTTGGTGGAACTGGCCGAACTTCAGGATTTCCAGGGGGTCCTAATGATTGACAGCCATATCCTTTGACGCCTAATGGATGTTTCTTTCTGGTGCATGCTGCTTTGTCCTAAGTCACTGCCACGGACCTGACATATAGTTGATGTTTTACACCAAAAAACTGGAAATAATGTAACTTCAAGTTGAAAACAGAAATAAAATGCCTAATTACCATGATATAGTCCTAAAAATGTTATAGCTTCAGAAGAAAAACCTGAAAGGCCCTTTAAAAATAACACCATTTATTGAATCAGGTTCCAAATTTGTTTACAGCTCTGAAAATAACAGTTAAATAAAATAAAATGATATTGAAAATTGGCAATTTATAGAAAAATGACGAAGAATTGAGTCCAAAAATAAACTCATAAATACATACATACTTATATGTACTTTACCTAAATATTTGGACTGTTATTACAAAAATCAAAATTCCCACAACTAAAGAAGCATCCTCCTCTTAGTATTTGAGCTGTCATAATTAATGGAATAGTCTTTTTTTATATGTCTGATATAGATAAATATAGCACAAGTGAATTAAACTAATAGGAATATGATTAAGTGTTTTATTTATAAACTTCTTTTAGTTGTTGATAGACCTTTACTTTATTCATTTATTTATATGTAGTACAGAGAATCAAACTCAGTGCCTGACACATGCTAGGCAGACGTTCTGCCACTGAGTCACAACCCCAGCCCATGTTTATGTTTTCATAATCAGTAACAATAATCTAAAAAGAAAATGAGAATATCTCCATTACCAAAGAATTACAAACCAAAAATATCTAACCAATAACAATTAGACCTGAATTACTTTCTAATGTTCTTTTCATTACGGGGATTCTTTGAGTCTATAGTGGTTTTACAAAAGGGCTAAAATATTTCCCAGCACTTGGCCAGCATCTACTCTTCTACAATAGAGGAAATGGGTATGGTAGAATTTTTCTGAAATGAATTAAATTTATATACTCAGGGATATCAATATTCCTCAAATATGCTATGGACTTGAGAGTACACATATTGAGTAAAAGGATTGTGTTTAAAAAAATTAGGGCTGGAGTTTTTACTCAGCGATAGAGCAGTCACCTAAAACATGCAAGGTTCTGGGTTCAAGACTCAGCACCACATATAGAAAAATAAAGGTATTATGTCTATCTATTAAATATTTAAAAAAATTTAAAAATGGTTAACATGGAAAATTTCATGTCATGTATACTTTAACCACAATCAAACATTTAAAATGGAAAATAAACAACTGAGGGGTTCCAGTGAGAGAGCTGTGAGTCTAAAGGAAAACAGAAGGTAGGTTCTCAGTGAGGATGGAGGTGGCCTAACTTCAATACATGTTGTTTTAGAAGGTGCTACATCCAGGAATATCAAGCCTGGTGAGGTGTCCATTTGAGGATGCATTTGAAAGGGCTTGATTGGTGATGGCATGCTGTTTATAAATCCTTGCCTGAAATTTTGATTTAATGCATCATTATGGCAATAGCTATATTAATATTGGACAACATACAACTTTTTTTTCTACATATAACTTTATGAAGGTCATAAATATGACAAACGTGGCCTCCTATTGTTAGTGTTTTAAAGTGACAGATTCCTGGAAATAAGAAATGACACCTTCCTTTTGAACATGTAAACCTCTATTCAAAATAAAAATATAGTTTAACTACCCATAGGAAAATTTTGTAATACGAGTTACATGATGCACTTTTTCCTGAGTCCCCTTTCTTCCATTAGCTCATGCCTCTAAGGAGAGGAACTTCTGAGGCTGCAGGGCCTGCTGCCTGAGAGCAGTGAGCTCTGCCCTGAGCAACCTTGAAAGTGGCTCTCTGGTGAGGTCCAGAGGAAGGTAGGAATGGAGAATTCTGGGCAGGGTAATGGCATAGCATGACAAGAAATGTTCCAGAAGATGTTGCCTTCTCTCTGGAGAACCTGTAGAGGAACAGGTTTTGAAAGGAATTGTGACATCAAGGAACTTGGGGGAGGACCCATGCAAAGCATGCTGTGAAACCTGGCTTCTCCTAGGGACTTTTCAGTAAGCCTGTCTCCAACTGCACCTGGAGAACTGTGTGGCTGTCTGCATAGGGGACAAAGTGCCAAATGACCCTTCCTTCATCAAGGATAAAATCAGTACCTTAAGCAACTTAGTGAGACTCTGTATTTTTGTTACTGGCTTCTTTGAGTTGGCATAATATCTTCAAGGTTCATTCATGTCATAGCATGTCATCAGTACTCCAGTCCTTTCTATTGCAGAACAACATTTCATTATATGGATATGCCTTATTTATTAACCTATTTTGTTTGTTGACTTGTACTTTTTGGCTATTTGAATAACGCTGTTGTGAATACTCATACAACTTTGTTTCCTCTTGGGTGTACACCTAGGATGGTATTGCTAGGTCATTCAGTAAGTCTGTATCTAACATGGAAGGAGTTGCCAGATTGTGCTAGAAAGAAGGAACATCCTTTACATTTCTTCACCAGGTCACAGAGTGTCCTTGTCCCTGAGAATATATGCTATTGTCCATGTCATTGATTGTCGCCATCTTTCTAGCCATAAGTTGTCTCTTGTTATGACTTTGATTTGCAATTCCTTAATGATAAGTGATAAATGATGACTGCTATGCAAACAAAATGATTTTTGGAGAAGTGCATATTCAAGTCTTTTAACACTTTTTTATTGGATTTTCTTTGTTGATTAGTTGTAACTCTTCTTTCTATATTTGGGGTTACAATCATTTCTGAGTTACAATCTATGATTTGCAAATATTTTATTTCATTCTGTGACTTTACAACTAAATTTGTTAGTGCATTCTTTGATGCTCAAAAGCTATAATTGTTAATAAAGTTTAATTTAGTTATGACTTCTTTTATTGCTTAGCTGGTGCCTTAAATTAGTAACCACTACTAAATGTAAGGCCAAAACAATGTAATCCTATTTTTTTAAGAGTTTGTAATTTTAGTTTTGAATTGAGTTCTGTGATATATTTTGAGGGTGTATGTGTGTGTGTGTGTGTGTGTGTGTGTGTGTGTGTGTGTGTGTGTGTATGAAGTGAGGGAGGTTGTCTGACTCCATTATTGTCTGTGTTTACCTGTTTTCCTAGCACCCTTTGTTGAAAATGTTCTTTATAGCTGACATGCCCATTAATTTTTGGTGATGCCTTAGCACGTCATAATATTGACCATATACACAAGGTTTTTCTGCCAAAATTCATTCATGATTTGCTTTTCAGGATAAGGATCCATGAAAGCCCCTCAGTGACAGGTTTGCTCACTCCATCCTTCCCAGCTCACTGTACAGTGCCCACCTGAAACTATAGGTACAGCCTGTGCTTTCAGATGCTGGGCTGTCTCTGGGCCACATGCCCTAAGGACTCTACTTCCAATGAACCCTCATGCCCATTCCTCTGAGTCCACATGAACAAATGGTGCTGGGAAAACTGGATGTGCATATGTAGAAGCATGAAACTAGACCCCTGTCTCTTACCCTGCATAAAATTCAAGTCTAAATGAACCAAAAACTTGGGAATTAGAACAGAAATCTTGCAACTTCCAGAAGAAAACAGAGGGTTAACACTCCACCATGCAGATGCAGGCAACAACTTTCTCTATTTCCATTGGTTGCATTGGTACCACTACTTTAGGAGATGAGAGGCACATCCTATTTCCACCCAATGGAGGAGGAAGACCAGCCTTCTCGTTGCAAGCTCATCACTGATAGACGTGGGTGGCGTTCAAGCTGCCCACTGCAATTCCACAAGAAACACAATCAACTGAGGGGAAGAGGTGCCTCATTATAGCTTCACAAGTCCCCAGTGTTGCTGTGCTGTGTGGTGGTGTTGTCATTTCTGAGCAGGGATATATTGCTCCCACCCCACTAGCTGTTTCTGGCACCAACTCACTGGGAAGGAAAAAGTGCATTGTTACCTCCAGACAGGGGGAAAGTCCAGACAACCAGATGGTCTCCATCGACACTGGGATTGTAGGGACTTTTTACTACTAAGTAGGATGAAAGCCCCAGTTTCCCTCCTGGTCTTCTCTGACTTACCCTTGGACAACACAATTGGGCTATTTCATTATGGACTGATGATAGCAAAAGTCTAGGCTCCCTCATCAGATTTTTCTGGTAGGGCCACACAGTTTTGTGTATAGTGACCAAAGTTGAAAAGTTTTGTCTTGTTAAGCTTCCTCTTTCTGTCTTTTGGTGGGATGGAGTGGGCTATGGGGGAGTATTTTTTTCATTATGTCTGTTGTTATTTCCATGCTGCCAGTCTCTCCAGCACCCAATTCAACATAGCGAAGGCAAAGAGAAAACCCAGGGAAATCACCTTATGCTATTCCTTGGGTTTCCCAATCCTTAGCTCACCTCCTTTATCTTCTGTTTTCTTCTCTTTGTGGTTTTATACATTCATTTTTCTATCTTTCCAGAGTGTTTTAGTAAGAGCAATAAGGAAGTATATCTACTCTATCCCTCTCAAGTGGAAGTTGTCTATCTCCTTTTAATGTACTCACTCTTTATAGTTATAAGTGTCTAAAATAATTTTACTTATAACCCAAAACTCTTATTCATAAATTAGAGAAAGAGAAAAGTTGTAAATAATGGACCTCAGCAAAAGCAAAGAAAAGAAAGAAGAAAAAGAAGGAAGGAACTAATTGCCTATGAAATAAAAAATGGGGCTTCCCATCTGGGGATGGATATTTGGGAGTCTTCATTCCATGGAACAATAGAGGTATTGGTTAAAATGCTATCTTCTGCCTTTGTTAACATGGTCCACAAGACCTCAGTGGTTAAGCTTGAGGGGCATGATTTTAACCATCAGGATATGAGCATTCTCAGTCCCTTTGCAGCTTTAACAATCGGCCACACATTACAGACCTTGGCATGGCCCAAGGTTCTCCTCTGGCCACAGGATGTTCGTGAATGTCCATCAGTAACTCTGGAAGTCACATTGAGCTGCAACTGGAGTGTGGGCCACATGGAGTCTTCTGTCACTATCCCCAAGCCACTGCAGTGGCTTAATTTACCCCATTACATCAACTTCTAAAATCCATGGCTATCAAGGAAAGTAAACTTCCTGAGAAGATGAAATAGAGAAACTTGGGAGGAACAAGGTGATTTAGGGGGCTGGCCCCAACTCTCTGAGACTCTCCCTCATTTCTCACTCCCTACTCCTAACCACATCAATGGGGAAATGTTTCTTCCCATTTTTACGCCTATGTAGCCAGAACATGGGACAGTTTTGTGCAACAGATTAGAGCTCAGATACTCCTGCCTGTTATGTTCCGTCCACACACAGAGCACTAGACATGTTAAAAGTCTGGGTAATTGGCAGAAATAATGGAATTACAGAGACCCCTGGTGACTCATCCCAGCTGTAACATTTAGGAATCCCAAGGATTCCTATAGCATGGCCCAAAATTTCATAGGCTCTGAGGATTTGCCAGAATGGGTCACGGAAGCAACAGAAAGGATATATATTTGGCAATTGAAGAGGCTGGGGATTTGGGGTTCCCCAGCTGCTCTTTCTTCTCCCAGAGTTGCTAAGCATAGTGCCCTTCTCAGGACCAGGAACACTTGGGTCTACTAGGGTATATAAACAAGGGGGTCTAGCAATCTAAAGGCACATATTATTTACCCTTATAGCCCAACAAACAACAACAGTGTGCACCACAGCAGGAGAACCTAGATGCTGACAGACACACCAATTAACAAAGGGATCCTATTCCTAAGGGACAGGAATCAGCAAGCTCAAGAGTCCACGATCAGCCATGTATCCCCAACCACCTGTTGCAAGCCAAATCAACAGCAGCAGGTGGTGTACAATTTAAGTAGAGAGAGCAACACAGAGAAAGAGAGAAGGCCAAAGTGAGAGATGGAGATCTAGGGAGAATTATAACTGAACAAATCACTACAATATTTTATGTGGTGATTAACTGGTAGAATGAGTTATTATTCAACCAGGACAGCTCTATGGTCATAATTTAATTACTTTTTCATGTGCCATGATGGATAGACCACAACTTTTCTCTGTCTGTTGCTAGTAAAATTAGAGGCATCTTTGATTAGTCTGGGTCATATTTTATCATTCTATGAAGAATGAGATGTATAACATATCCTCATGAATTGTGAGTAAAGCCATTTTCACTGGGTTGTGGTTGCCTTGGGTCAGATTACAGAAGCAGGTATCCTTTAGAGAATTCCAGGGTAACATCTTCTCCTCCAGGTCTCTGTGGTATGTTCGAGGGCTTTTCTATGTAAAAAGAAGGGTGCAATGTTGAGCTTGCTGCTCTGAACCAGGAAAAATAACCTAATTTCAAAGTCCCAGTCCCATGGACAATGCTGTCATCCCTGCTCAGTTGCCCCACATCCATCCTCTCAGGGCCCTGCTAACCCCCAGCACCTGCCTCCTCTACAGATTCACTTGATAGCTGCCCACTCACATTGCTCTTTGTGGCTGGCTGGGCATGTTGAGGACCAAATTCCCAGGGGAACGGTGAAAGGGAGTCACCGTCCATGGCTTCCAGACTTGTGGGCTGTGGGCTCAGCTTCCTAATATCTGATTTACAGTGGGTCTAAGCCCCTGGTCTGAGGTGGCTAGTGGTCTGTCTGCCTCCCTTTCTCATCTTTTTCTATGAGTGTGCTGTCTGATGGGTTTGTCCTTCACCCAGATTAACACCTGCACCCCAGTCCTTGCTCTGATTTTGTGAAGCCCCACTAAGACAGCCACATTCTGAGAACACTGGAGTTCTAGATACAGCATGGGCAGGAGGTGATGATTGCTGAGCCTAACATGAAGGAAGACAAGAGAGAGGGGACAATGGAGGAAGGGAGTCAGAAAAATTGCAAATTTGGGCTCTTCAAAGAAAAGTTAAATTATTGGATTCATGAATGTTTACAGCTTTTTCAAATTAAGGACTTGGCGTTTATTTATTCTTAATCCAATTCTCCCATATTCTCAGAGAACTCAGAATAAGCTCAATCCCCTACTTCTCAGCAGTCTACTTGATACATGTTGTCGGGTGTTGACCCCATGTAGTGGGTCTTTTTAAAATGTTGGGTGGATGTTGGAGGTAAGATAGTCTTTCCCTGTGGATCTGGAGTCAGTTTGATGAGTAGGACAATGACTTTTTAAAGCTTTAAAAGACAGTCATAAGCTGGAATTCTGTAGGAATTCTGGAGCTTGGACTAGGTACTTAGATCAGGTAAGCAGAAGATGCCACCATCTTCCTGTGTTTGTGAGTCCACAAAACCTCTAAGAAAATCTTCCCTGCATTATTATACATTTCAGAGTGAGACATCTGGGCCACCCACCCACTGGTCCTGGCATCTTTGCTCATGCAGTGAATGACTTTGTGCAGATGATGTGTTTGTGTGTCCACCCTTGTTTCCCCTCCTGACTTGTGTCCCCAGAGCCATCATTGTTCTCACTCCTGCATCATCAGTGATGCACTTTTCATTCTCTTACATCTCCTGACCATCAATTTTGGAAAGCCCATTGCACCCCTCATAGTGGAAACACCCATGGGTAATAAAGGGCTGTTCCACAGCTATTACTGTCCATCTATGTGCCCAGCCACTCACCCACACCAACATAGGGCTCAAGGTCTGCACCCATCATTTTCTCTACTTTGCATGTCCATCTTGTGAGTAGATTGTCCCTGTTGGACAAAGAGAAAGAGCTTATTGATCTTAATAAATTACCAATTGTCACAAAACCAACAAGAGGCAATACTGAGAGGGGAAACCACAGCCTCCAACACCCAAACCTGTGCTTCTGGCCATGGTCCCTCATTTTTCTAGCATGCTCTCTGCATGCCCTTTTCTTTCTCACTATTCTGTGTTTCTTATGAAAGCTCACATTGCAAAGTCAGTTTCAACTGAAAGATGAATTTAAAATGGAGCTATCAATTCCATAGTAACAGACATAATAGCTTAAATACTAAGAATCCAGAACTATAGACTGCCCCAGAAAAAGCCAAGTGAACACAGCCATAGATAAACAAACAAGGTAATGGAGGACCCAGAGTCCTGGTTGTGGGTTCAGATGTATCTGGGCTTGAACCCAGCTCTGCCCCTCACTGGCTGTGTAACCAGAAGCTTCTTACTTAACATCTCCAAGCCTCATTTTCCCTGGAGGATCAGGGGAGCACAGAAACCTTTATGGTGTGGGGCCAAGGATGACTATGATGTGAAGTGTGTCATAAAGCCAGTGGAATGTGGCAAAAGATTAATAAGACAGCACTGCTCTCAGGATTGTTGCGCCAGGATCAAGCGATTAAGAGGGTTAAACTAAACACCACCACCAGCCAAAGATCTCCCTTCAACAGACCCTGAGAGGGTTAAGAATAGATGCAGAGCAACCAGTGGCCCCAGGGTACCCAGAGGTGAAGCACAAAGTGTAAGCAATCAGGGAAGGTGATAATGGAACATTTCAGGGCCCCAGATGTCAACAGGGAAGTCAAGGGGGCCAATGAGTCAGCACTGAACTACAGCCACCAGTGTGCACTGCCCAGAGATGGTCCTGATGGTGGCATTGGAGAAGAAGAGAACTCCATGTCCTTTCTCCAGGGGTGAATACAAACACAGAGTATGTCCTGGACCCCATTCCATGGTCACAGTGACCCTGGAATGTGCTCCAGGAGGACTAAGTCTGGTTAGCCTCTGTGTGTTTCTGAGTCTGGGGGAGACCATGATAGTTTCTCCCTCCCATGCTTGTGAGGTTTCCAGAGATAAAGACTGCACCAAACCAGACCCAGCTCTGGCCCAGGTAATCACTCCATCAGGCTAGCCATCACAACTAGTTCTGCTATAAATACTACAAAAAGCACATTCAGTGCTATGAAAATTGGCAATATAGGGCACAAATTAAATAAAAGCCACTCATAAATAGTAAATATTTTTGCAGACATTAGATGATGCTTATGAAGAATTTGGACTAATGTGTTAAATATTTATGTTTATAGTTGAGTGAAAATACAAACAGAATACAAAGTAGTATATAAAATATATTCAAGAGAAAATATAAAAATGTGCAGAAAAAATAGACTAACATATTCATAAGCTTCACTTACACTTGAATGTTTTCATTTATTTTTCTGCATGTTGTTTTCTGCATTTTGGGGAAAATTTCTATGATAAGTATCACTTTATATTGATTTAGGTAATTTATATTCTGAAAAGGAAAAAAAGACTCTATAGTATCTAGCCATATCTATATGAAGAATGCATGCCACTTGGGGACATTGTGACTTTGAGAATTTTCCCCAAGATTATGAGGAATCATTAGTGCAAAGAGGCCATATGCACAACCCTGGCCTCAGGCTGAAGCATAAGCATCCCAGGTGCAAGCCCAATATTTCTCCAAGGTCACTCTGAAGAACCAGGGACAAGATATTTACATAAATGTATTTTGATAACTATTATACAAGTAACAGGGCTTCAGGGAGGAGCCATTGCACAAATCATTTGCAGGAAGTATTTTTAAACAGAAAAAGAAAATGAGTATCATGCACCTACTGACAAGTATATATAAAGAATTACTCCTTGTTTTCCTTGACACTGACTTACTTTGCCCAACTGACATCTCAATACAAATCAGCAAGATTAATGGAGATTAAGCAGTAGACAGAGCTCCAGCCTTCAGTTTAGAGAAACAAACTAGCAGTGTCTCTTTCCCTTCAGCAGAGACAGAGGCCACCAATCTTCAGACCACAGTAGTAATTTCAAGTTGAGTTAAAAATGAGGAGGGTCCTGTAAACCTGTATGACAAATCTTCCTTCAATGAGTGGAGAAGCAATGTCAATCACACATCCATAAAAACCCAGACCAATTGGACTTGTGACTACTTGGCACTGGAGTTTACACTTCTAAGCAATGGATGAGATCATGTTTGCCACCAAAAGTAGCTGTATTGGCAGCACTATCTTAGATTAACAAAGGCCATCCCTGGGATAGGGGCCAGGCACATGGATGTTGGGAACTTTAGGTTGGGGAATGATTCTGTAGACCTGGCCCACCCCACTTGACCCCCACATGCTTTCACTATTGAGAATCAATTTACCTGCATCTCTGCCTTCCAAAGTCCCCAGGCTGTGTCCCATTTCTCAGCAAACCACCTGTTATCTGAAGGAGAAATGTAAGCTCTAAAATGCTAATATAGAGAACACTAGTTACCCTGAAGGGTGGCAAATTTTGTGACACTTACACTACCCAGATCCTGGAACTTGGGAAGATAAGAATAATTTCCTTTAACCATAAAATCTGCAAGATTTAAAGAAACCTAGAGGTATTATAGCAGTGGAGACTTGGAAATCTGATGTCATCCTGCTGTCCATTAAAAGTCAAGAGCTAAACCTGAGTAGGACCCTATGGAAACGTCCCTGGCCCCCAGTAAAGCTACAGGGCAGGAGAGGCATGCTGTCACTCTCCTCTGAGAGAGGACCCACTGTCCCCCTCGAGAGTGTCCCTTTTCCCTTTTCCTGTTTCATCTAATGAACTCTTGCATTTTACTCTGAGACACATATCTATAATCTTTCCTAGATGATCACGAGAATCAGGGTTTGAAGGGGGGCCATCATGCTGCCTCTGTCTCTCAGAAGGCCCAGCCCTGTAATCCCTGGAGCTGAAAGGCAAGCTCAAGCCAAAGCTGTGGAACAGGAGGATCGGAGTTGTTGTTGCCAAGTTCCTGGGTGTGGATGCTGAGTGCAGTGCTGGGGATTGGACCTGTACCAGGGATGCAGCCATATGAGGTGGAAATGATCACCCAGTTTCACAGACAGAAAACCTGAGCCTTAATGTAGTCATTCAATTATGATACACCAATCAAAATCAGGTTATAATCAAGGTCATCTCAATCTAAAGCTCTTACCTGCAAGTACAAGTAACTTTTTTGAAATATGGTTTTTATGTCAAAACCTATTAATAACCATTTCTGCATGGGCTGGCCCAACTGGAAGCTGCATTCCAAACACTAGTTCTCTGGGTTTTAACTGATAGAGCTGAGCAGATGGATCGGGGATATCTAGCCTCTTTTCATACAGATCAAGTTCTGTTGGGTGAAGGTGTAGCAGGCCCATGTTCCCCCTCTGCCCACAGGTTGGATCTCCCAGCCACTTTCCAACTGTGGGAACTTCCCAGTCCCTGTATCCTGCAGCAGGAGTCATCCACACTGCCAAACGTAGAGCATGAGAGGCCTACCTGAAAAACCCCACAGGATTGTGGGAGCTATGTCATTAACCAACCTCCATCCAAGGAGCAAGATGGGAAACTGCACTACAGGCAATGGTGCCTTGTATCAATCACTCCTAAACCCTCTCTTTGTGCCAGGAACAGGGCTCAAAGCATTAATTCCAACACAGGTCTTAGGATGATCCCACTCAGCAGTGAGGAATGGCACTGGTATTATTTCCACATCCCAGGAAAGAAAAATCGATGTTTATTCTCTATATTTCTATTATATTTTAAGATTTGTCTATATCATCACTTCAGATGATATTTTATTTACCACAAGCAATGAACTTGGCTATTGTTTTGTTGTTGTTGCCATTTAGTGCAGGCTAATTAGTCAGCATTCTGTAACAACCACCAGGATTCCAGGAAGCTTGTTATCTGGAGTGGTTTTGGGACCTTCAAATCCAGTCACATCGTCATGAAAAATGCAGGAGAGTGAAGGATGAAGCCCCTTGGATGAGAGAGACCCAATGCAACATGGTGAGGAACCGATGCTCATTGGCCCTGACTTGAACAGTCGACTTTTCATCATTAACCAACATTTATAATGAGAAGCAAGGTAAGAGGGTGGTGGAGGGTCAGTGGCTCCAGTGTTATTGACAAGGAGGTAGGAACCTGGCAGCAGGAGCCTGGGGACATGCACGGCATTCTTGAACAGGTAGCAAAAAAACATGCATTTTATCCCCCCACCCCACCCCAACCCAGTTCTTACTTGCACGCACTCTCTCTCTTTCTGTCCTCTTCATTCATACCCAAGAGCCCTTGGCAAACATACCTTCTCTGTGAAGGAAGATTCATCCACAGGTGAAGTTCTCCATTCATCTCCTTAGTCTGTGCCCAGCACTGAGCATGTACATTTACTGCTCATCTAATTCTCTCAACAAAACCACAGATCAAGGAATTCCATTATCGTGGGTGTCTTAGCTGCCTGGGGCCTCTATTTAATACAAGAATTCACTGCCTGTCCCCCTCCCGCTGCGCCGGCAAAGTATAGGGAACTGTGACCACGCACAGAGCAGGCCCAGCAGCCTGCTGAGGGGCAGAACCGCCCCCCACCCCCCGCGCCTGCCAGGTAGGTGGAACTGTGACCACGGACAGAAAAGGCCCAGTGGCCCGCGGCGGGACAGAGCTTCCAATCACTCCTGCAAGGTAGGCGGGCCTGCGACCCACCCGCAGAAGAGGAGCAGCGACCTGCTGAGAGGCAGAGCTGCCCCCTCCCCCTGCACCGGCAAGGTAGAGGGAACTGTGACCATGCACAGAGCAGGCCCAGCGGCCTGCTGAGGGGCAGAGCCACCCCCCACCCCCCGCGCCTGCCAGGTGACCACCGACAGAAAAGGCCCAGGGGCCCGCGGCGGGACAGAGCTTCCAATCACTCCTGCAAGGTAGGCGGGCCTGCGACCCACCAGCAGAAGAGGAGCAGCGGCCTGCTGAGAGGCTGAGCCGCCCCCTCACCCTGCGCCGGCAAGGTAGAGGGAACTGTGACCACGCACAGAGCAGGCCCAGCGGCCTGCTGAGGGGCAGAGCCGCCCCCCACCCCCCGCGCCTCCCAGGTAGGTGGAACGGTGACCACCGACATAAAAGGCCCAGTGGCCCACGGCGGGGCAGAGCTTCCAATCACTCCTGCAAGGTAGGCGGGCCTGTGACCCACCGGCAGAAGAGGAGCAGCGACCTGCTGAGAGGCAGAGCTGCCCCCTCCCCCTGCACCGGCAAGGTAGAGGGAACTGTGACCATGCACAGAGCAGGCCCAGCGGCCTGCTGAGGGGCAGAGCCACCCCCCACCCCCCGCGCCTGCCAGGTGACCACCGACAGAAAAGGCCCAGTGACCCGCGGTGGGACAGAGCTTCCAATCACTCCTGCAAGGTAGGCGGGCCTGCGACCCACCGGCAGAAGAGGAGCAGCGGCCTGCTGAGAGGCTGAGCCGCCCCCTCTCCCTGTGCCGGCAAAGTAGAGGGAACTGTGACCATGCACGGAGCAGGCCCAGCGGCCTGCTGAGGGGCAGAGCCGCCCCACACACCCCGCGTCTGCCAGGCAGGGGAACTGTGACCACCGACAGAAAAGGCCCAGTGGCCCGCGGCGGGACAGAGCTTCCAATCACTCCTGCAAGGTAGGCGGGCCTGTAACCCACCGGCAGAAGAGGAGCAGCGACCTGCTGAGAGGCAGAGCCGCCCCCTCCCCCCAGCGCCTGCAAGGTAGACGGAACTGTGACCACCATCAGAGCAGGCCAGACCTGAAACCAAGAGACAGAACAGGCCCAGTGGCATGAGGAAGGGTAGAGCCGCCCCCCCCCCCCGCGCCTGCAAGGTAGGCGCTCCTGCGACCCATTGGCAGTACAGCCCCAGAGGCCTGCAGAGGGGCAGTGCCAATGCATGTGCCTGCAGAGTAGACAGAACTGTGACCACCCACAGAACAAGCCTAGCGGCCCGCAGAGGGACAGAGCCGCCGCCCGCGCCTGCGAGGGAGACTTTGCAACTATACAAGACCAATATAAATATATAGGGGGAAAATTCAATAGCACAACAGTTTCACCAAGTAGAAAGGAACGCGAACAGTATGAAGAGACAAGGAAAGAAAGGACCACAAGCAATGCAGGTCAACTCAACGTTAGAAGAGGTAATAGCTGCAGCAGATGGAATGTCAGATAAAGAATTCAGGATATACATGCTTCAGATGATCTGGAGTCTCAAGGAAGACATCAGACAGCAAAATCAGACAATGAAAGATCACTTCAACAATGAATTACATAAACAAATCCAAGAAGCAAAAGATCAACTATACAGGGAAATAGAGGTTATAAAAAACAAACAAACAGAAATCCTAGAAATACAGGAAGCAATAAGCCAACTTAAAAACTCAATTGAGAATACTACCAGCAGAGTAGAACACTTAGAAGAGAGAACATCAGACAATGAAGATAAAGTATTTCAACTTGAAAAGAACATAGACAGCTCAGCAAGACTGTTAAGAAACCATGAGCAGAACATCCAAGAAATATGGGATAACATCAAGAGACGAAATTTAAGAGTCATTGGGATACAGGAAGGGACAGAGTTTCAAACCAAAGGAATGAGCAATCTATTCAATGAAATAATACGAGAAAACTTCCCAGATTTGAAGAATGAGACAGAACCCCAAATCCTAGAAGCCTACAGGACGCCGAATGTGCAAAATCATAAGAGACCCACACCTAGACACATTATAATGAAGATGCCCAACATACAGAATAAGGAGAGAATTTTAAAAGCTACAAGAGAAAGGAAGCAGATCACATTTAGGGGTAAGCCAATCAGGATAACAGCTGATCTTTCAACACAGACTCTGAAAGCTAGAAGATCCTGGAATAACATATTTCAAACACTGAAAGAAAATGGGTTCCAACCAAGAATTGTGTTTCCAGCGAAATTAAGCTTCAGGATGGAAGATGAAATTAAAACCTTCCACGATAAACAAAAGTTAAAAGAATTTGCAGCTAGAAAACCATCTCTTCAAAACATCCTTGGCAAAACATTACAGGAAGAGGAAATGGAAAATAACAATGAAAACCAACAGTGGGAGGTAGGACACTAAAGGGGGGAAAATAATCAAAGAGGAAAACAAACCATGTTTAGTAACATAAATAAACAAATATGGCTGGAAGAACAACCCATATCTCAATAATAACCCTAAATGTTAATGGCTTAAACTCACCAATCAAGAGACACAGGCTAGTAGAATGGATCACAAAACAAGACCCAACAATATGCTGCCTACAGGAGACGCATTTGATAGGAAAAGACATACATAGGCTGAAGGTGAAAGGTTGGGAAAAATCATATCACTCATATGGACTTCGGAAACAAGCAGGAGTATCCATACTCATATCAAATAAAATAGATTTCAAGCCCAAGTTAATCAAAAGGGATAAAGAGGGACACTACATACTGCTCAAGGGAACCATACACCAACAAGACATAACAATCATAAATATATATGCCCCAAACAATGGTGCAGCTATGTTCATCAAACAAACTCTTCTCAAGTTCAAGAGTCTAATAGACCACCATACAATAATCATGGGAGACTTCAACACACCTCTATCACCACTGGACAGATCTTCCAAACAAAAGTTGAATAAGGAAACTATAGAACTCAATAACACAATTAATAACCTAGACTTAATTGACATATATAGAATATACCACCCAACATCAAGCAGTTACACTTTTTTCTCAGCAGCACATGGATCCTTCTCAAAAATAGATCATATATTATGTCACAGGGCAACTCTTAGACAATATAAAGGAGTAGAGATAATACCATGCATCCTATCTGATCATAATGGAAAGGAACTGAAAATCAATGATAAAAGAAGGAAGGGAAAAGAATACATCACTTGGAGAATGAACAATAGGTTACTGAACGATCAATGGGTTATAGAAGACATCAAGGAAGAAATTAAAAAATTCTTAGAGATTAATGAAAACACAGACACAACATATCGGAATCTATGGGACACATTGAAAGCAGTTCTAAGAGGAAAATTCATTGCTTGGAGTTCATTCCTTAAAAAAAGAAAAAAACAACAAATAAATGATCTCATAATTCATCTCAAAATCCTAGAAAAAGAAGAGCAAAACAACAGCAAAAGAAGTAGAAGGCAAGAAATAATGAAAATCAGAGCTGAAATTAATGAAATCGAAACAAAAGAAACAATTGAAAAAATTGACAAAACTAAAAGTTGGTTCTTTGAAAAAATAAACAAAATCGACAGACCCTTAGCCATGCTAGCGAAGAGAAGAAGAGAGAGAACTCAAATTACTAACATACGGGATGAAAGAGGCAATATCACAACAGACACTTCAGAAATACAGAAGATAATCAAAAATTATTTTGAATCCCTATACTCCAATAAATTAGAAGATAGTGAAGGCATCGATAAATTTCTTAAGTCATATGATCTGCCCAGATTGAGTCAGGAGGATATAGACAACCTAAACAGACCAATATCAATTGAGGAAATAGAAGAAACCATCAAAAGACTACCAACTAAGAAAAGCCCAGGACCGGATGGGTATACAGCAGAGTTTTACAAAACCTTTAAAGAGGAACTAATACCAATACTTTTCAAGCTACTTCGGGAAATAGAAAAAGAGGGAGAACTTCCAAATTCATTCTACGAGGCCAACATCACCCTGATACCTAAACCAGACAAAGACACTTCAAAGAAAGAAAACTACAGACCAATATCTCTAATGAACCTAGATGCAAAAATCCTCAATAAAATTCTGGCCACTCAGATACAAAAACTTATCAAAAAAATTGTGCACCATGATCAAGTAGGATTCATCCCTGGGATGCAAGGCTGGTTCAATATACGGAAATCAATAAATGTTATTCACCACATCAATAGACTTAAAAATAAGAATCATATGATCATCTCGATAGATGCGGAAAAAGCATTCGACAAAGTACAGCATCCCTTTATGTTCAAAACTCTAGAAAAACTAGGGATAACAGGAACATTCCTCAATATTGTAAAAGCAATCTATGCTAAGCCTCAGGCTAGCATCATTCTGAATGGAGAAAAATTGAAGGCATTCCCTCTAAAATCTGGAACAAGACAGGGATGCCCTCTCTCACCACTTCTGTTCAACATAGTTCTCGAAACACTGGCCAGAGCAATTAGACAGACGAAAGAAATTAAAGGCATCAAAATAGGAAAAGAAGAACTTAAATTATCACTATTTGCAGATGACATGATTCTATACCTAGCAGACCCAAAAGGGTCTACAAAGAAACTAGTAGAGCTAATAAATGAATTCAGCAAAGTGGCAGGATATAAAATCAACACGCATAAATCAAAGGCATTCCTGTATATCAGCGACAAATCCTCTGAAATGGAAATGAGGACAACCACTCCATTCACAATATCTTCAAAAAAAAATAAAATACTTGGGAATCAACCTAACAAAAGAGGTGAAAGACTTATACAATGAAAACTACAGAACCCTAAAGAGAGAAATAGAAGAAGATCTTAGAAGATGGAAAAATATACCCTGTTCATGGATAGGCAGAACTAACATCATCAAAATGGCGATATTACCAAAAGTTCTCTATAGGTTTAATGCAATGCCAATCAAAATCCCAACGGCATTTCTTGTAGAAATAGAGAAAGCAATCATGAAATTCATATGGAAAAACAAAAGACGCAGAATAGCAAAAACAATGCTAAGCAGGAAGTGTGAATCAGGCGGTATAGCGATACCAGACTTCAAACTATACTACAGAGCAATAGTAACAAAAACAGCATGGTACTGGTACCAAAACAGGCGGGTGGACCAATGGTACAGAATAGAGGACACAGAAACCAATCCACAAAACTACAACTACCTTATATTTGATAAAGGGGCTAAAAGCATGCAATGGAGGAAGGATAGCATCTTCAACAAATGGTGCTGGGAAAACTGGAAATCCATATGCAACAAAATGAAACTGAATCCCTTTCTCTCGCCATGCACAAAAGTGAATTCAAAATGGATCAAGGAGCTTGATATCAAATCAGAGACACGCCGTCTGATAGAAGAAAAAGTTGGCTCCGATCTACATACTGTGGGGTCGGGCTCCAAATTCCTCAATAGGACACCCATAGCACAAAAGTTAATAACTAGAATCAACAAATGGGACTTACTCAAACTAAAAAGTTTTTTCTCAGCAAAAGATACAATAAGAGAAGTAAATAGAGAGCCTACATCCTGGGAACAAATCTTTACTCCTCACACTTCAGATAGAGCCCTAATATCCAGAGTATACAAAGAACTCAAAAAATTAGACAATAAGAGAACAAACAACCCAATCAACAAATGGGCCAAGGACCTGAACAGACACTTCTCAGAGGAGGACATACAATCAATCAACAAGTACATGAAAAAATGCTCACCATCTCTAGCAGTCAGAGAAATGCAAATCAAAACCACCCTATGATACCATCTCACTCCAGTAAGATTGGCAGCCATTATGAAGTCAAACAACAACAAGTGCTGGCGAGGATGTGGGGAAAAGGGTACACTTGTACATTGCTGGTGGGACTGCAAATTGGTGCAGCCAATTTGGAAAGCAGTATGGAGATTTCTTGGAAAGCTGGGAATGGAGCCACCATTTGACCCAGCTATTCCCCTTCTCGGTCTATTCCCTAAAGACCTAAAAAGAGCATGCTACAGGGACACTGCTACATCGATGTTCATAGCAGCACAATTCACAATAGCTAGACTGTGGAACCAACCTAGATGCCCTTCAATGGATGAATGGATAAAAAAATGTGGCATTTATACACAATGGAGTATTACTCTGCATTAAAAAATGACCAAATCATAGAATTTACAGGGAAATGGAGGGCATTAGAGCAGATTATGCTAAGTGAAGCTAGCCAATCCCTAAAAAACAAATGCCAAATGTCTTCTTTGATATAAGGAGAGTAACTAAGAACAGAGTAGGGTGGAAGAGCATGAGAAGAAGATTAACATTAAACAGGGATGAGAGGTGGGAGGGAAAGGGAGAGAGAAGGGAAAATGCATGGAAATGGAAGGAGACCCTCAGAGTTATACAAAAGTACATACAAGAGGAAGTGAGGGGAAGGGGAAAAATAATATAAGGGGGACAAATGAATGTCAGTAGAGGGAGCAGAGAGAGAAGAGGGGAGGGGAGGGGAGGGGAGGGGGGATAGTAGAGGATAGGAAAGGCAGCAGAATACAACAGACACTAGTATGGCAATATGTAAATCAATGGATGTGTAACTGATGTGATTCTGCAATCTGTATATGGGGTAAAAATGGGAGATCATAACCCACTTGAATCAAATTGTGAAATATGATATATCAAGAACTATGTAATGTTTTGAACAGCCAACAATAAAAAATTTATAAAAAATTAAAAAAAAAAAAAAGAATTCACTGCCTTCCAAGCATAAAAAATGCACATGTTCAAATCAAAGATTCAGCAGACTTTGCACAATTCATACCTGCTTCTCTGGCTGGTTTGTCAAAATCTTGGGGTACCACTCGGCCTCGTGCCCTGCTGTTTGCACCCCATTACATCAACTTTTCATCACCAGTCATATTATTGGTCGTTTCCACAGGCTTAGAGCAACATGCACACGAAGGGGGACTCTGTCAGAGAAGTAGATGTGCTTGCTAATGAAGGGGGTGAAAACCAGAGCCACAATGATCTACAGTATCATGAATGTACAAATTACATTGTCAGTGCTCTTTACAATTATACATGGCATGGAGCCTTGTCATTATGTCTATTCAATTATTGCAATCAGAGGGCTTTTCAGCAAGGCTTCTGCCCATGGCCAAGATCCATGGAGGTTCATGGAGGTTAGGAGTGGCTGTGCAGGAAGCTATCACTGTATATTCAGAAGTAAAAATGTGGACCAGGATCCTGAGATGGGTCAGTACCTGAGAAATTTCATTGACAGCAGCGACAGCCTGAGGGTCACAAGGCCATTGAAGGGCTCTAAATGTCAAAGTGGCTGGTCAGCACAAGATTCCTTAGAAGCAATAACTTGGAAAGAAGCAACCACTATAGTTTTGGCCAGATGTCAACATATGGTTGGAGTTAGAGTCATTTATATTATTTTTGTAAATATTTTGTTGCTTTCATCTGAAAAGAGCCATTTTTATACATGACTTTTATACCATATTGTATCTAAAACAATAATAAATCATACATATGATATGTAAGCATTCAGGTTTCCCACATGTGTGAACCTGTTCTTACATGCCTTTTATACAGATGTGAAGGTGTTTTATGTCCACAGAGTGTCACATCAGCCTGGCATTCCACATGGAACTCAGCACAAGCTATAATTAGATTTGCCTTCTCCAAGTCTCCAAACCTGCCACTTCTCCTGGAGCCTGGTTTCCTGCAGTGTTTAAACCAAAACTGCTCAACAGACTAAACTAGCCTCAGTTTGTTCTGAAATTTGGATTCAGTTACAATCCAGTGGAAAATTGATGCACAGTCTGAATGAAGCAAAATCACCTTTCATTATTATATAAATTGGCATGAAGCTACTTGCTGCCCCAAGAATGGGTAAGAGTGGCAAATAGGGGCTAAACAGTGACCATAGCATTGTGCCTCAGAGTGCACAATTCCCTGGGTGACATGGACAGCCCCAATGTCAGCCAACAACACTTCTGATATGAAAACATGAGTAGCCCCTCCAGAGAGTCCAGCTCTGTTCTGCACAACTTCAAACAGTGTCTGCACCTGGCAGGGCTCAGCTGAGTCCTAGATGGACACAGTGCCTTCCCTGCTTCCTTGATGTCAGCAAGGGAAGCTGCAGGACCCTTCAGCTTGTGTCTGCTGTGAGAGAAGAGCAAACCCCTGCATCTCGTGGGACTGCCCTGCGACTCAGCTGTTTTAGATAGTTGCTCAAAATCCACCTCATGGGGCACTGCTGGCACAAGACAAACTAGTCAGCACTCTGTTGGGCAATCCAGGGTGCCCATGTTCCTGAAGCCAGCCACACCCACTCCTGTCTCAGGGGCCCATTCTTGCCTCTGCCTGGCTGGGCTCCCAGGCATCTTTCCTCCTCAGAGCACAGTGTCCTCACACCCTCCCAGGAGAGCATTCCCTGCCCCCTCTGTCTCAGGCAGTCCTGTTACCCACACTGTGTCTCCATCTCATCACCCTGTCTGTTACCTTCATCACATTTCAACTCACTGTCACCAAGGGACACTTACATCACTGCACAGGGCACAGATGTCACTCTCCCCAGGTACACACAGACATGTCCTCTCTACCATGTATGGAGACAGAACTTGTTACCTCCCTGGCTCTAGGGAGGTGTGTGCCTGGCACTCAGACCTGGGTGCAGATCCCTGTTCTGGCAGAGCTGACCCAGAGCTGGGACATGACCAGCAGGACTTTGGTGGATGTCACTGGCTTCAGAGATGTTTTTGTTGTCATCCATTCACCTGGAGGTCCTGTGACCCTGGTTTGCTGTCCTCTCCTCCTTGGGTCCTCTGAAACCTGCAGGACCCAGGCTGGTGCTGTGGCAGAAACACCCAAATGACTGACCACAGGACCTGAGATGCAGAGTCTCCAGGGATCTCAGGGCCTCTGCTGCCATGGAACAATCCTGGTCTGATAAACCAAGTCAGAGATGTTTTGGTGTAGCCTCACCTGTATAGAATGCTCCAGGCCCCAAAGGCTTGGCCGTCCTGGCCTTCACTCACTGTGAGAAGCTGGTGTGAGACCAGTGCTGACTCACTCTGCATGAGCCTCCACCAGCAGAGATGCTAATGCACAAATTAATAAACTCTGCACTGATCACACTGAATAATCCCCAGCATATGCTCATTACATGAAAATCAGGGGCTACATGTCCACTTCAGGGAACACAAGAGCCTCTTAAACCCAAGCGCACATTTGCACTGTGTTTGTTCCCAATGATGGAACCACTTGAAATTTCCCTTGTGTGTTTTCTTCATGGCAGCAGCATCTCTGAGGTTTGTGGGCCTCATCATGGGTCTGACATAAGCTGTATTTAATCAGGCACACCTGCAGCCACAGCAATATCAAACTTTATCCTGAGAATATCCCAGCCAACTTAATAGGAGACATTAACCAAGGACAGTGGCTTTTACCTGAAAAGCCAGAGATGGAAGTGTGTGTGTGTGTGTGTGTGTGTGTGTGTGTGTGTATGATGGCCTTACTAGGCATAATCTGTGGTAACTATTAAATGTCTCTTCAGGAAGAACAGCTCACTAGCATCTATGAGCATGTTTATCACATTCCATTCAGAAGTTTGCGATTATATTTAGGGCAAAATATTAGATTTACTATAGAAAACTCACTGCTTTTCCAGACCAGGAAACTGAGGCACAGAGGGCTGGTTGCTGCTGACACCCCATACTGTGAGGGCCAGAACTCAGACTCAGATCTGATCTCTGGCTATGGAGCTAAGCTTGTCCTTGGCTCTTATCAGGGTCCAGCTTGATTGTTTAATTCCCAGGTGACTTGGAGATTCAACTTTATTCTGGACATTGTGGTGCCCCTACATTAAGTGGGATAGGCTTGTGGGCATCATGCAGATCAGACTGTATGTGTGAGGATGTTTGTTGCCACATCTTGGGCACCAGAGGCCAGCCATTGGCTCACATGTACATTACTCTGCTCATGCCTGCTACTCTGGCTTTCTGTGCCCCTCTCTCTCCACAACACCTAACGACCCAGTCAGAGGAGCCTTATCCACTGCCCCCCTACCATCATCCTGTGAGGAAACACCTCACCCTGCTGTCCTTCCACCTGCAATGCCCCTTTTCATAGGGCCAGCAGATGCAACTGGCTCAAAGCTACACTGGCACAGTGAATGGCACAGTGGATGGCACGCCTTGTGTTCTGTCTGCACCTTCCACGAATGAAGTCTTATCTTCTCAACCAACCTGCAGATTCTCCAGAGGGCCACTAGTGGATTTTCCACATTTCTTCCCCAGGATCCAACATGCCTATCCCAGAGCTGGATACACAGTGAAGCCACAGATTGTGGATTGGTCATGTTCAATGTGGCTGCCACTCCTGGATGTCCTACCCAACTGGATGCATTATTTGTCACCAGTCCCCATGCTAGTACAAATCTGTTGTCCCCCATGCTGTTCCTAGTTTTAGTTCTTTAGGTTGTCCTCAAGGCTGGTCTTGTGACTTAACAATGGGACCAGGGAAGTAACTCACTTTTCAGCTGCAAGTTGAGAGTGCTGGGTAAGACAGAGTCACAGGTACCCACCTGGGCTCCTCAAGCTTTGTAAAGGGATGAGGGGCCCCCTGAACACCCCTCCCCATTTGCCAACTCCAAGCTGGATGGCAGGATGTGGGGATGTTCAACTCCAGGAGGACCAAAGGTGGGAAAGGGAACAGAGTGTTGTTTCAATGAAAATTAAGACAGTTTCAAAACAATTCAATACTCAGAAAAAAGAGATGTGGGAGTCCAGCTTCAAATTGCCCTGGGTCCTGAAAACTGGGCTCATGCAGTCTCCATACTCCAGCTGTTAAGGTAGCCAGGCACTCTATCAAGCATTCTCCCTGCCCCCAAACTTAGGATCCACTTCCCACCAGCAGAGGAGAGTGACTGGCTCAGTGTCCCTGTCACAGAGGTCAAAGGACTAGAGCCATAGTTATTGATCCCTTCCTTCCTCTCTGAGATCTTCATAGTTGTATGAGGAACAGGGTCCTCATTTTCTTGGACAGTTCTACACTTGAGGTGGAGTAAATAATAAGTGGTTCTCAGTAAAAAAAAAGGAAGTAGCTGTGAAATTCCAAATCCCCAAAACAAGTTACTTAATATATCTAAGAAACTGCATCTATGGAAAAATTTGGAGGGAATATAAGTGCTTTTAACCAAGATGATGTTCATCAGAAAATTATGCATTTCCTTAATAGAAAAGACAAGCATCATTCATAGAAAGAAGTTTTGTTAAATTTAGAACTTTTTAAAGAAAGAACCAGCCAAGAAAAGACTCACCTATTATAAATTCATGGTCATAGCAAATTATTTGCCCAAAATAGAAATTTGTCCGGGTATCTTCCAACAGGTGGATGGTTAAACAGATTGTAGTATTTCCATACCATGGAATACACCTAGGGATTTAAAAGACCTGGAATGTTGATGTTTACAGCTTAGAATCTACAGGGAATTCTATTGAGTGAAAACTCCAACTCCAAGTAGCGATATATTTTGTGATTCCACATATATAATGTTTTTTAACTTAAAAAATGTAGACAATGAATGGCCAAGAGGAACTGGGGAAGGCAAGAACGATGGGGATTATGGAAGAAAGGTGGTGAACAGGCAAAAGACAGACACGGAGCATGACATGGCACCAGGAGCCTACCCAGATGAGAACACTGTCACACACACAAACACACACACACACACACACAGAGAGAGAGAGAGAGAGAAAATTATTGCTGGCTAGCCCTAAGGAAAACAACAAACCAACCCAAATCAGAGGGGATTCTGTAAAATACCTGACTAGTATTCCTCAGAACTGTCAGAATCAGGAATTCAATAATGGATATAGTTTGACAGAAAGCTTAAGAATCAGGCTGAGCTAAGAATCATGTAAAGAGATGGGTCTAATGCATGTAATGTGGTTTCCTGAGCCCCAGGACAAAAAAGGGAGCTTGGGCAAAACCCAGGAAGTCTGAGTAAAGCATGGACCCCAATTCGTGGTAACAAACCCACATTGGTTCAGTAGTGAGAACAACGTGACATAGGAACAGAAGCTGTGGAAAAGGGGAGACCGAGTCTGGGGTCCAGGAGGATTCTGAACAATCACGATAACTTTTCTGTAAATTGAAAACTACTGTAAAATAAATAAATAAACACATTTTTAGATTAATCATTTGTTAGTTCACTATTAAATAAAACATTTCTTCAACCAGGGGTCATGACAAAGGGCAGGAGCCAACATTGTCCTCATGCAGCTCCCTAAACACCATCTGTAGCCATGGCAGATTTTCAGTCTTCTCCATGGAGATGAGAGTTGGTTCCCTTAGCATAAGTGCATCACCCAGGAAGATTTCCAGTGACACCACCAAGAAGCACTGTGAATTTGGGTTTCAGGACTGTTGGGGTCAGCTCTTCCAAGTTGGCTTGTGGAAGGTGCTCATGGGTTCTTTTGTGAGGCCTTGGTTAGCTCCTCATTACTCCTGAAAGCTAAATCATCCCTCCACAGAGGCTGTGTGCTATTTTCAGTTAACAAGGTCTTCAACAGCCATCCTTTGGCACTGCATGACATTTGCTGGGAAGGGAATGCTATTTTTCTTCCATACTTAGTGATTCAGGACCTGTAAAGTGGAGAAAGACAAACAAAGGGAAGACAGGAAGGTGGTGCCAGCCCGGGTGGCTTCACTCAAAGAGGAGGAGAATGTTGGAGGGTATAATTTTAAATTACCACAATAACAAATCCTAAACAGGCCCATGGTAAATGAGCATCTATGGAGGATGCAGTTACCCTCATTTAGAAGGAGTGAGGAAGCCGTTTGAAATTTTCTGGAAAAACAGACTAAAATGAAATTCATTTCTTAAGTCCTGCTCATTTCCTTGATATATTTACTTGTTACCTCCACAACAAAACAGGATAGCTTTTAACATGCTCTGAATTTTCATTGGGAATCCATCAGCCCATGGTGACTATCTAAAATGCTATGAGTAGGAAAATAGGCATAAGAACCAACTACATGTAATACTGATCTATCAATCTCTAAAATCTTATTATTTTTTTTCGTGTCTTTATTTTTGTTCTCATATTTATCAGCCAAGGGTCAATTTATTGTGGACAAAAGCAGAAATCCCACGATTGTACTGTTAATATCTCCAAATAGGAAAGCCACCCTCTCTATTGTTAAAATAAATTGTTAGGAGTCACGTTTCCACTTTCACCTCTCCGTGTCCATTTCCAAGACAAATATATTGAATCCATTAAACTCAGGAATTATCTGGGATTAGGGCAGGGCTTGAAGTTCAAGGTGGAAAGAAAATGTAAATCGAACCATATCCTATTTCTTTTAGAGAATTTTTATTTTAGCTTGAAATAGAGACTACCTCCAAATAATTATATTTGTTTTAGCATCCTCTTTTGCTGAGTGCAAATATGGTTGCCAAAAACAGTAAGTACTATACATCTATTCTGTGGTGGTGTAGAATAAGTCTTAATATCATAATAAAACATTAGTCAAGTTTTGCATTTTATGATTTCTCTGAATTTAATTCAACTCAGTTCTGAAATATCATCAATTATTATCAAATATTATCAATTAAAATATCATCAATTAAAAAAATACAGATTACTAGGCAAACCAGCAACATATTTGGTAACAGAGCACATTCATGCTGGTCAGAGACTGGAACTGAGTGGACACTCACCAAGGTGTCCTGTGGAATGTGACAGAAGTCATGGATATATTTTCTCTTGCAGCATCTACTGTCTTACACTATTTGACTGGTTTTGATCCTCAGAAATACCCGGGTAATTAACTGCCCTGTGATTTTAAAGTACAAATACATTTTCTCTGGATTTCCTTTGAGTTTTATGTGATGCAGTCACTGGAAGCAATTGTTTCAGGTGGGAATTCCAGTGAAGTGTAATTTATCTGGACCAGTATGCTGACTTCATATTTTGGAGAGCTGAAATTTCAGAAATTCCAAAATACCCAGAAAGAAGTGAACAACGGCCACCTGGGCTGTGGGTGGGGAGCAGTGGTACAGAGTGCCTGAGAGCAGTAGCTTAATAGCTCAGCTAAATCCCTAAAGCCACACCCCCACCACATAAACCTCCCAGGATTTCTTAAAAGTATTATTTTTAAAATGGATGGATTCACAGTCCTAATTAAGGTTGTTTGCAAAAATAAAAATAAATTAACTTTATCTTTTAAGTACAGAAATTACAATTATATTAACTCTTTTACTGTCTTCATTTGCTAATGACAGTAACTATGTCAATTCTTGGTTGGTTTAATTGATGGTTGATTAATTGTTTCATGCAGGTGACGGAGACCTGGTTTTTCACCTGCATAATAATTCTTTATTGGATGTGAGACACTGTGAATTTCACCTTGTTAACTGGTAGACACTTGTGTATTCTAAGGATACTCAACCTTTGTTCTGGGATTCAATTAAGTTATTTAAAAGCAGTCGGATCCCTGTTTTTTGGTTGCTCTTTATGGTTTTATTTTTGGTAACAGGAATTAAACCCAGGGGCACTTAGACACTGAGCTGCATCCCCAGCACTTTTTTATATGTATTATTAATAGACAGGGTCTCACTAAGTTGCTTAGGGCCTTGATAACTTGCTGAGGCCAGCTTTGAACCCTCGATCCTCCTGCCTCAGCCTCCAGAGTTGCTGGAGTTACAGGTTTACACCACCGCACCTGGCTGCAGTTGGACCCTTTGAGATGATGCTTATGTGATTTGTTAGGCTGTGCAGGAAGAGCACTCAGATTAGAATTCATTATTTTCTGCTGACAAGGGGCAGCCTTTCTGAGGACCTTACCCAGATCCCCACACCTCTCATGATAGCCAATGAGGGTGACAGAAGCAGGTGCTATTCCCAGTCTCTGTGTGCACCTGGCTTTCCTGGTTCATGCTTTGTGGGGTTCTTCTCCAGGTCTGGATAGTTTTCTCACAGTGTGAATTAATGAATACTCAGCTGAACACTGAGGGACCCTCAGCCCACCCTGAAGCTCTGTCTGCACAGCTCACTCTGGATGGTCCTTGGACCCCCACACTCCCTTTGCTCTAATCTTTTTCACTCTCAGCTCCCTCTCCCACATGTGGGTGTCCACCAGGCCCCTACTAGATTCTACAGTTGTGAATCTTCAGGTGGTGAGCCAGATCGTGTGTAAAGCTTCCCTCATTTTTCCTACCTTTCCATCCTTTGTTGATTTTTTTTTTTTTTTGGTGTCTAACAAATGGTCATTTTATATATTTTCATCTGCTTTAAGTTGTTTTTGACATTATTATTGTTTCAGGCAGAAGGCTAAAACTGACCCCTGTAACTCCATTTTTTTTTATAAAAGCAAGCCATTTATTATAGATGTTTTTTGAGAATCCCCTCATGTGCTTTTCAAAGATTTCACTTCCAAAGAACTTCATATACAACATTCCTATGGAGGCCCCATTGAAAGCATGCACCAATCTGAAACTCAATCACTCAATTGCACATTGTAGATTCAACCATCAGGATGGAAGTGTGATCAGAAACTCATTATAAACCTCACCAAACTAGCGAAGATTTTTAACAAGTACGGGCCTGCAGCATGCTTTTTTTTTGATGCAAGTATAAGACTATATTCTTTTTTGATAAAAATACTTTCAGTTATAGATGGACACAATGCCTTTATTTTATTTATTTTTTTAACGTGGTGCTGAGGATTGAACCCAGTGCCTCACACATGCTAGGCAAGTATTTTGCCACTGAGCCACAACCCCAGCCCCTCAGATGGTATTTTTGATGGAAACTCTCATGGATAACATCTTCATATGGAAGTGCCATCTGCCTCAAAATGAAAGCAAAATATACCTACACCACAGCCCTTGATAGCAACAAATGTAAGAATTAGCACTATCAATAGCGTTTATAAAAATGAGCCAGTAACCATTGCTATGAGCTTTCAAATCCCTTGGGGAACCTTTAAAAGTGGCTTATTCAGCCATTTTCGCACTCACATATTGCAAAACGGGTCTGAAGGGGTTACTCAAGTTGTCCATGATCAATCAAATGTCCAGTAGCAGTTTTGAGATGTAAACACAAATCTTTCTGGCTGCAGAGTCCATATGACTAATCTCTCCTGCATTCCACCCCATGCATAAAGTAAGCCTATTAGACCACAAAAGTGCACTTCAATAAAATTATCTCTTAGCTGAAGTGTTATTCTTTGCAAATAGATGAAAGAGCTCCTACCTATTTCCTAGTTGCACTCCAAATTGTCAACGGAAATCTGTGCTGAGGAGACTCAAACAAGCCAGAGCACTATGCCAGAATCAATATTTGCTATAGACTATGCAGCATAAACACCATGTAGTATATTAGGATAAAATGTGAGCTGCCATGATCCTCATACTACAGGAAAATTATTATGGCAAAGTAGAATCTATAAATATTTACTAGGGTAACACTCAGAGCAGTGCCCAATATTCTATCTCAATAGCATATTAGTTGATGCTCTCCATAGAAACAGAGCCAAGAGGAGATAAATACAGAGATAGATAGATAGGGGATTTATTATAGGAACTGCCTCACATGTTGGCTGAGAAGTCCCATAGGATGCCATCTACTAAGCTGTATAACCAGGAAGGCCTGTGGGGTAATTCAGTCTGAGTCCAAAAATCTGAGAACAAGGGTGGAGCTGGGAAGGTTCTGAGGACAGATTGATGGGTCACTGGTGTTAGTCCCAGAGTTCAAAGATCCAAGAAGTAGGAGATCCAATGTCCAAGGGCAGGATAATATGCACATCCCAGCTCAAGAAGGTGGATGGGCAGAGAGAGACAGACGGAGAGAGGGAGAGAATTACCCTTCTTTCTCCTTTTTGCTGTATTGGAGAAATCAATAAGCAAAAACACTTTTATGTGGTCCATGGTCAAATGTTGGCCTCTTCAGAAACCCACCAGGAGGAGTGTTTCCCCAGCCATTTGAGTATCATTGAACCTAAGCACACACAATTATCTATCATAACTATAGTCTCTACATTCTTTCAGCTCATACCTGTCAACTCACCAAAGTGCTTGGCCCTTTTCTGTCATATTAAAATTGCCAAAAGGAATAAGCAGGAAAAGAGGAAGGAAAAGAATATTGACTCTAGATCCTTAGGAACTTTCATTTGCCATACACTAGTAAGAAGCAATAGATAATCCCTACCTCTTGTATTCAAATTTTACACTCTAAAAAAAAAAGAAAAAAAAAACACATCTTAAATGAGTCTTTCAGGAAAGAACTTGTTATTAACTCTTTTTATTCTCAAAAAATAGTATCTGGGCTCACTGCAGGCCTGGGAAGCCACTGTCCTCTTCATAGACTTCTTAGGAGACATTTCTCTGAGATGTCCCTCCACAATTCCTGCACAAGACCTACTAAGAGTGCTCAGGCTGGCCTGCCTTCCCCAATGCCAGAATGCCACCCTGATCCAGACACACCACTTCAGCACCTCTCTAAGTCCGTGGCAGGTTTGCAAAGATTGGGCCACAGTCATGAGGAATTGATGGGCGTGCATAAAAATGTTCAATGTGGAATTTATCAATAAAGAGGAATTGAGAAAATAGTTGAAGTAATGGGTCTGTTTCTTCAACAAATCAACAAATATTAGATCCACAAATATTTACTGGGCACATACTGAATCCTGGTGCTATTCTTGGAACTGAGGACTCAGTGGTCACTGGAAGTGGCAGGTGCTCACTCTCAGGGTCTCACAACCAGAAGCTACTCCTGGAAGACAGGGAGCATCTCAGGGACCAAGACGTGTGACATGGAAGAGTGCACAGGTAAAATGATCATAGTTAGCTCATACAAAGTCCACTGCCTTCTCTGTTTTGTACTCCTTCACCAGCCCAACAACACAAACACACACATGCACACTAAAACACTCTAGCCTCCACACACAGCTCACACATGCTTCAAAGTATTTAAAGATTATCCAGGATCCACTGAAGTTTTAGGAAGCTTTGTTTATGAGAAATATCTTCATAAGTCAGTATGAATCTCCCTTTCTGGATTGATCCCCATTATCTAAAATATCTTATTCTTTATAATATTCAATGGTCCTGTCCTCCATCCTCAAAATGTCAGTCTGCAGGCAGGATTTTTTGTACCACCTCTGCTGCCTGGGAGATTCTGGTAGGTTGACAGGTGGGGGAAAGCAGGTGCAAATTGAAGACTTAATCAATCATCCACAAGCACTGGTTGAGAGGCCACCATATGCCTTGGGCTCCATGGTCCAGGGGGACATTGGGGCTCATCTACAGGTTTCCTAGGAGATTAGAATGCACTAGAAAATTCCACAGTGACAACCTGCACCCATGGGAGCATATTCTGACATTTCCCTAACACAGAAGATAAGTGCAAACAGGTGAAAATAAAAGTGGATTATTTCCATTTCTACTGTATTAGAGAGAGACAGGTGTTGCTGCAAGAATGATATTGAAGTCTAGGGTTTACTTACAATGGCACTACCTGGTAAGTATCTGTGAATACTCCTGGAGTATTTGTGAGTACCACTAGTGCTCTCTCATAGGTCCCCAGTCCTGTGCTGAACATTGCATGTATTATTTCCTTTCATCCTCCCTGAGCTGGCACGGTAGTTACTGAAGCCATCCCTTTTCCAGAGGCAAGGACAGGAGCAGGTTCAGAGGTGAAGTGCCCTGAGGCCAGTCCCTATCTTCTGCCCCAAGCACAGCCATCCCCACACATCCAAGGACACTCAGGATGATGATGCCTTGGGTTCCTCAATATTCTTAATTTATAATGGAAAACACAATAATGGACTTTTTTACTGGAAGCCAAGAGGGAGGGAAGGTCCTGTGTGTGCATCTTCACCCTCTTTAGATTTATTCCTATTACCCTTGAGAAAAGCCAGCCATATCCATGGCAGGCTGTGACTTAAGAAGCCCTGGCCCCACTCTTCTCAAAAGATTTTTCTCTGACACAACAAAAGAACCTTCCAGATACCTCTATTGCTGACTCTTTGACCAGGCCAAGGGCTTGGCATTTCTTAGAACAAATAGCAATTAACCATTCTGCAACAAAAGAGGTCAGGAGGCTAGAGGAGGAAGAATCAGCCATAGCTGTAGGGATACATTTTCTCTGTGGGTATTTCTGTGGCTTGAATTTCACAAGGGGGAAAAAAGGTGATTTAGTCTTAAGCAGCAGCAGGAGGTGTGGGCAAAAGGGAGTGCCTGCCCCTCTCCCTGGCTGCCACAAATGGCATGGTCTTTTATAGAGAAATCCCAAAGCAGCTGAAATGTTCATGCATCTTTCATTCAAATTGCTCTGCAGAGAGAGGACAGACCAGTTGAACTTTGGGAAGAAAACTTCAAACTGCAATTATATGCTTGGAATTCTCCCCACCCCACCCCATGCTGCCACCATCTGATGCCAGAGGTGTGAAATGGAGGTTTTCTGTTCATTCATTTTGCAATGGCCCTGCTGCACCAGCCAGAAGCTCCAGCCTGGCCCAGGTGGTTTCTCTGAGATTCCAAAATAAGGAAATTGACTCAGGAAAAAAAAAACTGGAGGAAACCCCAAAACTCACAGGAGATGCTGATGCTGGACCCTTTCCTCTCCAGACAACAGACAAGGGCACTAGGAAATGTGCTTACAGTGGAGCTTGTTCTTTAAAGCCATATCCAGTAACAAGCAACTTCTCAAGGGTTCCAGAAACAAACATTAATTGTACAATCTATCCACCACTCCATTGAGGTTTAGCCTAACAAACAAGAAATAAATGGCCTCATTTCAAATGACTTCTGTGGGGTGCAATAAAACAGAATAATCTGCCCTTTGTAGCCCTTTTTTCTGAATAAAGCAGATTCAGCCCCAGGCTTGCCTAGACAAACCACAACAAATCTACTCTCTGTACGTCCCTTTCAGAATGAACAATTCAATCCAGATAGGTCCCTGAATTCCAAGACAAAAATGAGGAGATTCCTAAGGAAGGAATGTGATCAGCTAATGACTTTTTCTTCTTCCACCTAAAATTTGTGTTTTTCAAAGCATCTCTTTTCTTTACTTAATTTTACCTACAGAGGTATGCCAATCTCACCTGTACTGTGTTTCACTTAAATACGAGTGATGTTAGCATCACTTTTGCCCACCACAACAATAAAACATGAATATAAAATAGTAGGAAGCAAACTTAACATTATTTTTTTTTCAAGTAGATAAGGTGGGGAGGGATTCCTGCTTCATAAACCCATAGAAACACCCTTGTTTTAATCCATAAAACTCTTTCATTGCCAAAGCCAATACTTTCCTAAACATTAACATAACTTTTTATGTTTTTGCCCAAAATAAAAGCAGTAAATATTTACAGTAGAGGAGGAAAAAAATAGAAAAATTATTTTCAGTCATCCTCCCACCCACTGTGGGAAACCATTTCTATTTATTTATTTATTTTTCTATTTATTTATTTATTTATTCTAATTCATTTACTTGACAGCGGAATGGATTTTGATTCATAGTACACAAATGAAGCAATTTTTTATTCCTCTGTACACAAAGTATTTTTAAATTATTTTTTGTATTTTCTCTGTACACAAAGTAGAGACACACCATTCCTGTCTTCATGCATTTACCTAGGGTAAGGATGTCCATCTCATTCCACCATCTTTCCTACCCCCATGCCTCTCCCCATTATGGATCATCACCCACTTATCAGAGAAAACATTTAGCCTTTTTTTTTTGATTGGCTTACTCAACTCAGGATGATTTTCTCCAACTTCATACATTTACCTACAAATGCCACGATTTTATTTTCTTTTAATGCTGAGTAAAATTCCATTTTGTATATATACCACAGTTTCTTTATACATTTGTCTTTTGGAGGACATCTAGGTTGGTTCCACAATTTAGCTGTTGTGAATTGTACTGCAATAAACATTGATGTAGCTGTGTCCCTGTAGTATGCTGTTTTTAAGTCCTTTGGGTATAAACTGAGGAGTGGGATAACTGCATCAAATGGTGGTTCCATTACCAGTTGTCTAAGGAATATCTATACTGCTTTCCACAGTGGTTGTACCCATTTGCAGTTCCACCAGCAATAAAAGGGTGTGCCTTTTTCCCCACATTCTCGCCAACATTTATTGTTGCTTGTATTCTTAATAGCTGCCATTCTGACTGGCATGAGATAAAATCTTAGAGGAGTTTTGATTTGGATTTCTCTAATTGCTATAGATGTTGAAAATTATTTTATACATTTGTTGATTTATTGTATTTCTTCTTCTGTGAAGTGTCGGTTCAGTTCCTGAGCCAATTTACTGATTGGGTATTGTTTTTTGGAGGTGTTTAGCTTTTTGAGTTCTTTATATATCCTGGAAATTAGTATTCTATCTGACATGTGTGGTAAAAATGAGGGCAAATATTTTTTTTTAATTTTTTATTTGTTTTAATTAGTTACACATGACAGTACAATGATCTTGACATCTTATACACTTGAATTAGATGGGTTATAATTTCTCTTTTTTCTGACTGTAAAGGTTGCAGAATCACATACAGTCACATTTATACTTACAGCAATAATAAAGTTTACATTATTCTGCTGCCCTTCCTATCCCCCCTTCCTATCCTTTCCCCTCCCATCACTTCTGTCTACCCAATCTAATGTGAAACACTTCTTTTTTCCCCCTCACATCATCTTACATGTGTTCTGTATAACAATGAGGGTCTCCTTTCATCTTCCTTGCCATTTCACTTCTCCCTCTTTTTTCCTCCCACCTCTCTTCCCTATTTTGTGATAATCTACTTCTCATGTTCTTCCTCCCTACCACATTTTGAGTCACCTCCTTTATATCAAAGAAGACATTCAGCATTTGTGTTTTAGGGATTGGTTAACTTTACATAGCATAATCTTCTCTAATGCTGTCCACTTCCCTGCAAATGCCATGATCTTGTTATTTTTTAGAGCTAAGTAATATTCCATTTTGTATATATGGAGGGCAACTATATTTAAGGAAGATTTATTGATTGATTAAAGTGCTTTTATTAGCACATTTAGATCTACATGGTAATGAGTTCATTTTGATATATTTATAAAGGCATTTAACATAATTCACTGGATTTCAATCCCCAGGACTTTTCCTTCCCTCCCTGCCTCCTTCTCTTGACCTCCTCCCTCTACTCTATTGGTTTTACTTCTATTTCTTCATTGTTTCTAATTGTGAACTATAGCTATACATAAAAGTAGAATTTATTGTAATATATCCACACATGCATGTAACATAATCTGGATATTTTATTCCACATTTCCTCCCCTTTCCATTTCCTCCTTTCTTCCAATTACCTCCATTTACTCCATTGTACTCCCTTCTATTTTTATGAAATCCTTTTTATATTAATTCATTTTTTCTCTTTAGTTTCCACATATGAGATAAACCATTCTACCCTTGATTTTATGAGTCTGGCTTATTTCACTTAAGATAATGTTCTCCAGTTCCATGTGTTTACCATCAAATGACACAATTTCATTCTTCTTTATGGCTGAGTAAAACTCCATTGTGTATATCTACCACTTTTTTATCCATTCATCTGTTGACAGACATCTGAGCTAGTTCCATCACTTGGCTATTGTGAATTGCACTGCTATAAACATTGATGTAGCTGTAGTGTATTGATTTTAGTTCTTATAGATTAATACTGAGGAGTGGGGTAGCTGGGTCATATGGTAGTTCCATTCCTAGTTCATTGAGGAATCTCCATACTGCTTTACAGAGAGGTTGTTAATTTGCAGTCCCAGCCACAATGAATGAGTGCACCTTTATTCCCACAATATCTCCAGTACTTACTGCTATTTGTATTCGTGATGCCTGGCAATCTAAGAGAAGTGAGATAAAAATCTCAATGCAATTTTGATTTCCATGTCCCTGATGGCAAAGGATGTTGAATATTTTTATGTATCTGTAGGCCATTTGCATTTATTCTTTTGTAAAGTGTCTGTTTAGCTCATTTGCATACTTATTCATTGGGTTTCTTGTTTGATTGCTCTGGTGTTAAGTTTAAGTTCTTTATATAGTTTGGATATTAATCCCCTGTCAGAGGAGCAGGTGGCAGTGATCTTCCATTCTGTAGGCTCTATCTTCACACTCTTGTTTGCTTTGATGTACAGAAGCTTTTGAATTTGATGCTGTCATGCTTATTTATTCTTGGTTTTGTCTCTTGAGTTTTAGGAGTCTTATTAAGGAAGCCGGTGCCTGCATCAAGATGTTAGAGTGTTGAGTTTCTAGAAGTTGTGAAGTTTCTGGTCTAATTTCCTGGTCTTAGATACCTCCTGTATTGACTTTTGGGCAGGGTGAGAGACAGGGACCTAGTTTCATTCTTCTACATATGGCAGCACCATTTGTGAAAGACTGTCTTTTCTCCAGTGTATGTTTTTGGTATCTATGTCAAGGATAAGAAGACTCTATATGGGGTGGCCTCTGCATCTTGTCTGCTATTCCATGAATCTTCATGTCTGTTTTGATGCCTAGTATGAGGTCTTGTTTCTGTAGCTCTGTAGTATAATTTCAGATCAGGTATTATGATGCTACCAGCATGGAAATTATTGCACAAGACTGAAAATTTCAATGTATGTCATTTTAGCTTCTCTCTTCCTCTCTCTCTCCCTCCCCCTCTCACTGAACACAAATTCTGATGAAGATGCTAAGAACCTGGATCATTCAAACATGGCAATGTCAAATGGTAAAACCACTCTGGAAAAAAAAGTTAGGCAGTTCTTTTTAGAACTAAAAAAAAATTAACATACAACATAGCCATTCTTGGGCATTAATTCCAAACAAATAAAAGCTGATTTATCTGCAAAAACATGTCCATTAATGTTCTAACAAATTTATTCCTAATGGTCCTAAACTGAAAACTACCCAGACAAACTTTATTGGGTGAAGAAATAGACTGTCTTGTAGCCACAGGGTAGAATAAAAATAAATGAAGTCTAGACACATTCCACAGTTGTTTAACTATCAAAGAAATTATTCTGAGTGGAAAATCCAATCTCGAGATTCTAGACTGTGTATGATAGAGCATTTTTAAGATAACTTTGCAAAGATGTGAACAGGTGATAAAGATGGCAACCATGGCTGGAAGTGGTCAGGGGTCATGGATGGAAGGAAGAAGAGAGGAAGGATGAGGAGTTTTGTGACTAGTTACAGTTGCCTGCCTTGATTGTGCTGGTGGCTACTTCAAAGAACACACATGATAAACGTGCAGACATCTGCAAACACAGAGAGATACACACAAGCACATAGGACCTGGCAGAACATGCATATAAGATGCAGAGTGTCATTTTTCTGATTTTGATGCTCTCTTAAGTTATGCAAAGTCTAGTCATTAGGACAAGTTGACTGAAGAGTTACGGTCTCCACTCCATGCTTCTTTGCAATTTTCAATGCATCTATAATGACTTTAAAATATATTTTAAAAAGGAAGTCCCCTTCCTCTGCTAAGACTTAGCACATGCTTTTCGGAATCCCATTTCCTAAAACCATCATGCTGCTCAAGCAGAACCTGAAGGTCAAGATAAAATGTAGTGTTTGAAGGGCCATCTCTATTTCACTCAGAAACATGAATGTGGCTGTAAATTTTTAAGGGACAACGTGCAGCATGCCTGCTTTACAACTTGGCTTAATATTAACTCTGCAGCTGTCATTTTTTCCATTTTACTACATGCATTTTTGTGTTATTCCTTAAAGTCCTCTCTGTTTTCCCCCATACTGGTACACTGACTTCTCTTCTACCCTGTCACTGGACATTCAGCTGTCTCATCCACATTCCTGTCCATACTACTGTGATAAGCCTCTTTTAGTATATGAAGATTGGTGACTTTTCTAATTATCATTCAGGAAAATTTCTTAGAAGCAGAATTTCTGGCTCTAAACTTTTGCCCAATACATAAAATTTCTGGTAAATACTTACCATTTCCCTCTCTGGAGACTTCAGGGCTTCCTCTCCGGGAGCATTTAGTGGTCAGCTCCTCCTCTTGGCCCAGAAATTCCCAAAAAGAAGTTTCTCTCCCCAGGTGCCTCCTGCTTGCAGCTGAACAGCATTGAAAATCCACAAGCTGGAATCTCCACATATGGATGACCTGCAAGGAGCAGGGTCCCCCATGTGCACTGGAAAGAAGTGGGCCCCACACCCAACAGCAGCCTAGAGCCCTTGTGCTTCTGCTGGGTGATGAGACATCTGGGACACCCTGAGCCAGAACACAGGAGCAAATTCTCCATCTTGCACCCCAGCAGGGTTATTCCCCCTGAAGTTCACTGTAATACAATCTTGGTGAGTGGTTACAAGATGATAGTCTATCACCACAGCAAAATCCATTTTTTAAGGAGGAGATGAGAAAATAAATTAAAATTACTATCTTCATCATCACTGAATTGTCAAGGAAAAAAAAAACAGAAAAATAAATAGTAAAGAAACTTGAAG
>NW_026694415.1:0-13809 GCF_021218885.2 Marmota monax | reverse complement strand
CTTTGGTGACAGTCCTAAAATCAACTATGGTGAAGTCAAGAGCTTCTCCTGGCCTTGCCTGTAGCATCTGTGCTAATTGCAGGTGCCCTCACCTGGATTAGCTCATGTCTCCTCTTGCCTACAGATTACATCAAAGTGGAAGTCATGGTCCCATGAGATTCCAACCACAGCTCATTTTCTGTAGATTTTCCACCTCCACTACTGCTCAACCTTTCAGAAATGCTAATTAGGAGTTCCCCAAAAACTGAAGAGTGGAAGCAATGTAAGCATCCATTCATGAAGAAATGGATAAACACGTTGTCCATCCACAAAATGGAATATAATTCATCCCACATTATGTTAAGTGTATTCACACAATCACAAAAGGACACTTCTTGACTCTAAAGAAAAAGGGAATATAAGAAAACTCAACAACAGTCTTGACAAGAGGGCCTACACTTAAGGAAAGGGGAAGTGGGGCCACACAAACAACACTAAGAAGTAATGAATGTCAGTGGCCCGCGGTGGGACAGAGCTTCCAATCACTCCTGCAAGGTAGGCGGGCCTGCGACCCTCCAACAGAAGAGGAGCAGCGGCATGCTGAGAGGCAGAGCCGCCCCCTCCCCCTGCACCAGCAAGGTAGAGGGAACTGTGACCACGCACAGAGCAGGCCCAGCGGCCTGCTGAGGGGCAGAGCCACCCCCCACCCCCCGCGCCTGCCAGGTAGGTGGAACTGTGACCATGGACAGAAAAGGCCCAGTGGCCCACGGTGGGACAGAGCTTCCAATCACTCCTGCAAGGTAGGCGGGCCTGTGACCCACCAGCAGAAGAGGAGCAGCGGCCTGCTGATAAGCAGAGCCGCCCCCTCCCCCTGCACCGGCAAGGTAGAGGGAACTGTGACCACGCACAGAGCAGGCCCAGTGGCCTGCTGAGGGGCAGAGCCGCCCCCCACCCCCCGCGCCTCCCAGGTAGGTGGAACGGTGACCACCGACAGAAAAGGCCCAGTGGCCCGCGGCGGGACAGAGCTTCCAATCACTCCTGCAAGGTAGGCGGGCCTGCGACCCACTGGCAGAAGAGGAGCAGCGGCCTGCTGAGAGGCTGAGCCGCCCCCTCCCCCTGCGCCGGCAACGTAGAGGGAACTGGGACCATGCACAGAGCAGGCCCAGCGGCCTGCTGAGGGGCAGAGCCGCCCCCTCTCCCCCGCGCCTGCAAGGTAGACGGAACTGTGACCACCATCAGAAAAGGCCAGACCTGCAACTGAGAGACAGAACAGGCCCAGTGGCCTGAGGAAGGGTACAGCAGCCCCCCCCCCCTGCGCCTGCAAGGTAGGCGGACCTGCTTAGGCATGAAGGGAAGGGTTTTGGGACAGGAAAAGGTGTTTGTAGAGACTCTTGTCCTGCTGGAGCTGGCTGAACTTCAGGATTTCCAGGGGGTCCTAATGATTGACAGCCATTTCCTTTGATGCCTAATGGATGTTTCTTTCTGGTGCATGCTGCTTTGTCCTAAGTCACTGCCATGGACCTGACATATAGTTTATGTTTTACACCAAAAAACTGGAAATAATGTAACTTCAAGTTGAAAACAGAAATAAAATGCCTAATTACCATGATATAGTCCTAAAAATGTTATAGCTTCAGAAGAAAAACCTGAAAGGCCCTTTAAAAATAACACCATTTATTGAAGCAAGCTCCAAATTTGTTTACACCTCTGAAAATAAGAGTTAAATAATATAAAATGATATTGAAAATTGGCAATTTATAGAAAAATGAGGAAGAATTGAGTCCAAAAATAAAGTCATAAATACATACATACTTATATGTACTTTACCTAAATATTTGGACTGTTATTACAAAAATCAAAATTCCACAACTAAAGAGGCATCCTCCTCTTAATATTTGAGCTGTCATAATTAATGGAATAGTCTTTTTTTATATGTCTGATGTAGATAAATATAGCACAAGTGAATTAAACTAATAGGAATATGATTTAGTGTTTTATTTATAAACTTCTTTTAGTTGTTGATAGACCTTTACTTTATTCATTTATTTATATGTAGTACAGAGAATCAAACTCAGTGCCTGACACATGCTAGGCAGACGTTCTGCCACTGAGTCACAACCCCATCCCATGTTTATGTTTTCATAACCACTAACAATAATCTAAAAAGAAAATGAGAATATCTCCATTACCAAAGAATTACAAACCAAAAATATATAACCAATAACAATTAGACCTGAATAACTTTCTAATGTTCTTTTCATTACAGAAATTCTTTGAGTCTATAGTTGTTTTACAAAAGGGCTAAAATATTTCCCAGCACTTGGCCAGCATCTACTCTTCTACAATAGAGGAAATGGGTATGGTAGAATTTTGCTGAAATGAATTAAATTTATATAATCAGGGATATAAATGTTCCTCAAATATGCTATGGACATGAGAGTACACATATTGAGTAAAAGGATTGTGTTTAAAAAAATTTAGGGCTGGAGTTGTGACTCAGCGATAGAGCAGTCACCTAAAACATGCAAGGTTCTGGGTTCAAGACTCAGCACCACATATAGAAAAATAAAGGTATTATGTCTACCTATTAAATATTTAAAAATATTTAAAAAATGGTTAACATGTAAAATTTTATGTCATGTATACTTTCACCACAATCAAACATTTAAAATGGAAAATAAACAACTGAGGGGTTCCAGTGAGAGAGCTGTGAATCTAAAGGAAAAAAGAAGGTAGGTTCTCAGTGAGGATGGAGGTGGCCTAACTTCAATATGTGTTGTTTTAGAAGGTGCCACATCCAGGAATATCAAGCCTGGTGAGGTGTCCATTTGAAGATGCATTTGAAAGGGCTTGATTGGTGATGGCATGCTGTTTACAAATCCTTGCCTGAAATTTTTATTTAATGCATCATTATGGCAATAGCTATATTAATATTGGACAACATACAACTTTTTTTCTACATATAACTTTATGAAGGTCAAAAATATGACAAATGTGGCCTCCTATTGTTAGTGTTTTAAAGTGACAGATTCCTGGATATAAGAAATGACACCTTCCTTTTGAACATGTAAACCTCTATTCAAAATAAAATATATTTTATCTACCCATAGGATAATTTTATGATACAAGTTACATGATGCACTTTTTCCTGTGTCCCCTTTCTTCCATTAGCTTTTGCCTCTAAGGAAAGGAACTTCTGAGGCTGCAGGGCCTGCTGCCTGAGAGCAGTGAGCTCTGCCCTGAGCAACCTTGAAAATGGCTCTCTGGTGAGGTCCAGAGGAAGGTGGAATGGAAAATTCTGGGCAGGGTAATGGCATAGCATGACAAGAAATGTTCCAGAAGATGTTGCCTTCTCTCTGGAGAACCTGCTAGAGGAACAGGTTTTGAAAGCAATTGTGACATCAAGGAACTTGGGGGAGGACCCATGCAAAGCATGCTGTGAAACCTGGCTTCTCCTAGGGACTTTTCAGTAAGCCTGTCTCTAACTGCACCTGGAGAACTGTGTGGCTGTCTGCAAAGGGGACAAAGTGCCAAAAGACCCTTCCTTCATCAAGGATAAAATACGTACCTTAAGCAACTTAGTGAGACTCTGTATTTTTGTTACTGACTTCTTTGAGTTGGCATAATATCTTCAAGGTTCATTCATGTCATAGCATGTAATCAGTACTCCAGTCCTTTCTATTGCAGAACAACATTTCATTATATTGATATGCCTTATTTATTAACCTATTTTTTTTCTTTACTTGGACTTTTTGGCTATTTGAATAACGCTGTTGTGAATACTCATATAACTTTGTTTCTCTTGGGTGTACACCTAGGATGGTATTGCTGGGTCATTCAGTAAGTCTGTGTCTAGCATGGAAGGAGTTGCCAGATTGTGCTAGAAAGAGGGAACATCCTTTACATTTTTCACCAGGTCTCAGAGTGTCCTTGTCCCTGAGAACATATGCTATTGTCCATGTCATTGATTGTCACCAGCTTTCTAGCCATAAAGTTGTCTCTTGTTATGACTTTGATTTGCAATTCCTTAATGATAAATGACAAATGATGACTGTTTTGCAAACAAAATGATTTTTGGAGGAGTGCATATTCAAGTCTTTTAACACTTTTTTATTGGATTTTCTTTGTTGATTAGTTGTAACTCTTCTTTCTATATTTGGGGTTACAATCATTTTTGAGTTATTATCTATGATTTGCAAATATTTTCTTTCATTCTGTGACTTTACAACTAAATTTGTTAGTGCATTCTTTGATGCTCAAAAGCTATAATTTTTAATAAAGTTTAATTTACTTATTACTTCTTTTATTGTTTAGCTGGTGCCTTAAATTAGTAACCACTACTAAACATAAGGCCAAAACAATGTAATCCTATTTTTTTAAGAGTTTGTAATTTTAGTTTTGAATTGAGTTCTGTGATATATTTTGAGGGTGAGTGTGTGTGTGTGTGTGTGTGTGTGTGTGTGTGTATGAAGTGATGGAGGTTGTCTGACTCCATTATTTTCTGTGTTTACCTGTTTTCCCAGCACCCTTTGTTGAAAATATTCTTAATCACTGACATGCCCATTAATTTTTGGTGATGCCTTAGCACGTCATAATATTGACCATATACATAAGGATTTTCTGCCAAAATTCATTCATGATTTGCTTTTCAGGATAAGGATCCATGAAAGCCCCTCAGTGACAGGTTTTCTCACTCCATCCTTCCCAGCTCACTGTACAGTGCCCACCTGAAACTATAGGTACAGCCTGTGCTTTCAGATGCTGGGCTGTCTCTGGGCCACATGCCCTAAGGACTCTACTTCCAATGAACCATCATGCCCATTCCTCTGAGTCCACCTGAACAAATGGTGCTGGGAAAACTGGATGTGCATATGTAGAAGCATGAAACTAGACCCCTGTCTCTTACCCTGCATAAAATTCAAGTCTAAATGAACCCAAAACTTGGGAATTGGAACAGAAATCTTGCAACTTCCAGAAGAATACAGAGGGTTAACACTCCACCATGCAGATACAGGCAACAACTTTCTCTGTTTCCATTGGTTGCATTGGTACCACTACTTTAGGAGATGAGAGGCACATCCTGTTTCCACCCAATGGAGGAGGAAGACCAGCCTTCTCGTTGAAAGCTCATCACTGATAGATGTGGGTGGTGTTCAAGCTGCCCACTGCAATTCCACTAGAAACACAATAAACTGAGGGGGAGAGTTTCCTCATTATAGCTTCACAAGTCCCCAGTGTTTCTGTGCTGTGTGATGGTGTTGTCATTTCTGAGCAGGGATACATTGATGCCACCCCACTAGCTATTTCTGGCACCAACTCACTGGGAAGGAAAAAGTGCCTTGTTACCTCCAGACAGGGGGAAAGTCCAGACAACCAGTGGTCTCCATCGACACTGGGATTGTAGGGACTTTTTACTACTGAGTAGGATGAAAGCCCCAGTTTCCCTCCTGGTCTTCTCTGATTTACATTGGAACAACACAATTGGGCTTTTTCACTATGTACTGATGATAGCAAAAGTCTAGGCTCCCTGATCAGATTTTTCTGGTAGGGCCACAGTTTTTTGTATAGTGACCAGAGTTGAAAAGTTTTGTATTGTTAAGCTTCCTCTTCCTGTCATTTGGTGGGATGGAGTGGGCTATGGGGAAGTTTTTTTTTTTGTTGTTGTTTTTTTTTTTTTTTTTTCATTATGTCTGTTGTTATTTCCATGCTGCCAGTCTCTTTAGCACCCAATTCAACATATAGAAGGCAAAGAGGAAACCCAGGGAAATCACCTCATGCTATTCCTTGGGTTTCTCAATCCTTAGCTCACCTCCTTTATCTTCTCTTTTCTTCTCTTTGTGTTTTTCTACATTCACTTTTCTAACTTTCCAGAGTGTTTTAGTAAGAACAACAAGAAAGTACATCTACTCCATCACTCTCAAGTGGAAGTTGTCTATCTCCTTTTAATGTACTCACTCTTTATAGTTATAAGTGACTAAAATAATTTTAATTATAACTCAAACCTCTTATCCATAAATTAGAGAAAGGAGAAGTTGTAAATAATAGACCTCAGCAAAAACAAATAAAGGAAGGAAGAAAAAGAAGGAAGGAAGTGATTGCATATGAAATAAAAAATGGAGCTTCCCATTTGGGGATGGAGAATTGGGAGTCTTCATTCCATGGAACAATAGAGGTACTGGTTAAAATGCTATCTTCTGCCTTCGCAAACGTGGTCCACAAGCCCTCAGTGGTTAAGCTTGAAGGGCATGATTTTTAACCATCAGAATATGAGCATTTTCAGTCCCTTTGCATCTTTAACAATTGGCCACACATTAGAGACCTCGGCATGGTCCAAGGTTCTCATCTGGCCACAGGAGGTTCATGAATGTCCATCAGTAACTCTGGAAGTTATATTGAGCTGCAACTGGAGTGTGGGCCACATGGAGTCTTCTGTCACTATGCCTCAAGCCACTGCAGTGTCTTAATTTACCCCATTACATCAACTTCTAAAATCTATGGTTATAAGGAAAGTAAACTTCCTGAGCAGATGAAATAGAGGAACATGGGAGGAACAAGGTGATTTAGGGGGCTGGTCCCAACTGTCTGAGACACTCCCTCATTTCTCACTCCCTGCTCCTAGCCATATCAATGGGTAAATACTTCTTCCCATTTTCCCACCCATGTAGTCAGAACATGGGACAGTTTTCTGCAACAGATTAGAGCTAAAATACTCCTGCCCGTTATGTTTTTTTCCACACACAGAGCACTAGATTTGTTGGAAGTCTGGGTAGTTGACATAAATAATGGAATTAAAGAGACCCCTGGTGACTCATCCCAGCTGTAACATTTAGCAACCCCAAGTATTCCTATAGCATGGCCCTGGAATTTCATAGGCTCTGAGGATTTGCAAGAATGGGTCACAGCAGCAACAGAAAGGAAATATGTTTGGCAATTGAAGAGGCTGGGTATTTTGGGTTCCCCAGCTGTTCTTTCTTCTCCCAGAGTTGCTAAGCATAGTGCCCTTCTCAGGACCAGGAACACTTGGCTCTACTAGGGTATGTAAACAATGGGGTCTAGAAATCTATGGGCACACATTATTTACCACTATAGCCCAACAAACAACAACAGTGTACACCAGACCAGGATAACCAAGATGCTCACAGACACATGAATTATCAAAAGGGATCCCGTTCCTAATGGACAGGAATCAACCAGCTAAAGAGTGCATGACCGGCCATGTATCACCAACCACGTGTTGCAAGCCAGATCAACAGCAGCAGGTGGTGTAAAATTTTGAAAGAGAGAGGAACACAGAGAAATAGAGAAGGCCAAAGTAAGAGATGGAGATCTATGGAGAATTATAACTGAACATATCACTACAATATTTTATGTGATGATTAACTGGTAGAATGAGTTATTATGCAATCAGGAGAGCTCTATGGCAAAATTTAATTACTTTTTCATGTGTCCTGATGGATAGAACACAACATTTCTCTGTCTGTTGCTAGTAAAATTAGTGCCAACTTTGATTAGTCTGGGTCTTGGTTTCTTAATCTATGAACAATGAGATATATAACATCTCACCATGGACTGATGATAGCAGAAGTCTGGGTTCCCTGCTCAAATTTTTCTGGTAGGGCCACAGTTTTCTGTATAGTGACCAGAGTTAAAATGTTTGGGTCTTGAATTGTGAGTAAACCTATTTTCATTAGGTTGTGGTTGCCTTGGGTCAGATTATAGAAGAAGGTGTCCTTTAGAGAATTCCAGGGTAACTTGTTTTCCTCCAGGTCTCTGAGGTATGTTCTAGGGCTTTGATCTGTGAAAGGAAGGGTGCAATGTTGAGCTTCCTGCTCTGGACCAGGAACCAAAACCTAATTTCAAAATCCCAGTCCCAAGGACAGTGCTGTCATCCCTGCTCAGTTGCCCCACGTCCATCCTCTCAGGGCCCTGCTAAGCCCCAGCACCAGCCTCGTCTCCAGCTTCACCTGAGAACTGCCTGCTCATATTGCTCTGTCTGTGTTGCTAGCTGGGCATGTTGGGGACAAAATGCCCAGGGGAGCAATGAAAGGAGTCACCGTCCATGGCTTCTAGACTTGGGGGCCATAGGCTCAGCTTCCTAATGTCTGATTTACACTGGGACTAAGCCCCATGTCTGAGGTGCCTAGTGGTTTTTCTGCCCCCTTTCTCATCTTGTTCTACAAGTGTGCTGTCTGATGGGTCTGTCCTTCACCCAGTGTAACACCTGCACCCCAATCCTTTCTCTGATTTTGGGGAGCCCCACTAAGACAGCCACATTCTGAGAACACTGGAGTTCTAGATACAGCATGGGCAGGAGGTGATGATTGCTGAGCCTGACATGAAGGAAGACAAGAGAGAGGGGAAAATGGAGGAAGGGAGTCAGAACAATTGCAAATTTGGGCTCTTTTAAAAAGTTAAATTATTGGGTTCATGAATGTTTACAGCTTTGTCAAAGTAAGGACATGGTGTTTATTTATTCTTAACCCAATTCTCCATATTCTCAGAGAACTCAGAATAAGCTCAATCCCCTACTTCCCAGCAGTCAACTTAATACATATTCTCGGGTGTTGACCATGTAGTAGGCCTTTTTCAAATGCTGGGTGTATGTTGGATGTATGACAGTCTTTTCCTGTGGGTCTTGTGTCAGTGTAAGGAGTAGGACAATGACTTTTTAAAGTATAAAAGAGAGTCATTAGCTGCAATTCTGCAGGAATTCTGGAGCTTGAATCTAGGTTCTTAGATCACGTAAGCAGGAGATGCCACCATCTCCCTGCATATGTGAGTCCACAAAACCTCCAAGAAAAGCTTTCCTACATTATTACACATTTCAGAGTGAGACGTCCTGGGCCACCCACCCACTGGCCCTGGCATCTTTACTCATGCAGTGAATGACTTTGTGAAGATTATGTGTTTATGTGTCCACCCTTGTTTCCCCTCCTGACTTGTGTCCCCAGAGCCATCATTTATTCTCACTCCTGAGTCATCAGTGATGCATTTTTCATTCCCGTGCATCTCCTGACCATCGATTTTGGAATGCCCATTGCACCCCTCATAGTAGAAACACCCCTGGGTAATAAAGGGCTATTACTGTCTTTCTATGTGCCCAGCCACTCACCCACACCAACACAGGGCTCAGAGTCTGCACCCATCATTTTCTCTACTTTCCATGTCCAACTTGTGAGTAGATTGTCCCTACTGGACAAAGAGCAAGAGCTTATGGATCTTAATAAATTACCAATGGTCACAAAACCAGCAAGAGGCAATACTGAGAGGGTAGTCCACAGCCATCTAATATCCAAGTCTGTGCTTCTGACCATGGTCCCTCATTTTCCTAGCATGCTCTCTGCATGACCGTTTTTTTTTTCTTTTTCTCACTATTCTGTGTTTCTTATGAAAGCTCACATTGCAAAGTCGGTTTCAACTGAAAGATGAATTTAAAATGGAGCTATCAATCCCATACTAACAGGTATAATAGATTAAATACTAAGAATCCAGAACTACAGACTGCCCCAGAAAAAAGCCAAGTGAACACAACCATAGATAAACAAACAAGGTAATGGAGGACCCAGAGTCCTGGCTGTGGGTTCAGATGTATCTGGGCTTGAACCCATCTCTGCCCCTCACTGTATGTGTAACCATATGCTTCTTACTTAACATCTCCAAGCCTCATTTTCCCTGGAGGATCAGGGGAGCACAGAAACCTTGATGGTGTGGGGCCAAGGACGACTATGGTGTGAAGTGTGTCATAAAGCCAGTGGCATGGGGCAAAGGATTAATAAGGCAGAGCTGCTGTCAGGATTGTTGTGCCAGGATCAAGAGACCAAGAGAGTTAAACTAAACACCACTAGCAGCCAAAGATCTCCCTTTAACAGACCATGAAAAGGCTAAGAATAGATGCAGAGCAACCATTGGCCTTAGGATACCCAGAGGTGAAGCACAAAGTGTAAGCACTCAGGGAAGGTGATAATAGAGCATTGCAGGACTACAGGTGGCAACAGGGAAGTCAAGGGGGCCAATGGGTCAGCACTGAACTACAGCCACCAGTATGCACTGCCCAAAGATGGTTCTAATGGTGGCACTGGTGCAGAAGAGGACTCCACTTCCTTCCTCCAGGGGTGAATACAAACACAGAGTATGTCCTTGATCCCATTCCATGGTCACAGTGACCCTGGAATGTGTTTCTGAGTCTGGAGGTAACCATAATAAACTCTCCCTCCCACACTTGTGAGGTTTCCAGAGATAAAGACTGCACCAAACCACACCCAGCTCTGGCCCAAATGTTGGCTCCATCAGGCTAGCCATCACAACTAATTCTGCTATAAATACTACAAAACGCCCATTCAGTGCAATGAAAATTGGCAAAATAGGGCACTAATTAAATAAAAGCCACTCATAAATATTAAATATTTTTGCAGGCATTAGATGATGTTTATAAAGAATTTGGACTAATGTGTTAAATATTTATGTTTCTAGTTGGTTGAAAATAAAAACAGAATACAAAGTAGTATATAAAATATATTCAAGAGAAAATATAAAAATGTGCAGAAAAAAAGAGAAAAAATGGACTAACATGTTTATAAGCTTCATTTTCACTTGAATGTTTTCCTTTATTTTTCTGTATTTTGTTTTCTGCATTTTGGGGAAAGTTTCTATGATTAGTATCATTTTATATTGATTTAGGGAAATTATATTCTGAAAAGGAAAAAAAAAGGACTCTGTAGTGGCTAGCCATATCTTTATGAAGAATGCAGGCCACGTGGGGACATTGTGTCTTTTGAGAACTTTCCCCAATATTGTGAGGAATCATTAGTGCAAAGGGGCCATATGCACAACCCTGGCCTCAGACTGAAGCATAAGCATCCCAGGTGCAAGCCCAATATTTTCCCAAGCTCTCTCTGAAGAACCAGGGACAAGATATCTGCATAAATGTATTTTGATAACACTATTAAACAAGGAATAGGGCTTTAGGGAGGAGCCATTGCAGAAATTATTTGCAGGAAGTATTTTTAAACAGAAAAAGAAAATGAGTATCATGCATCTACTGACAAATATATATATATATATATATATATATATATATATATATATATATATATATATATATATATATATATATAGAGAGAGAGAGAGAGAGAGAGAGAGAGAGAGAGAGAGAGAGAATTACTTCTTGTTTTCTTTGGCACTAACTTACTTTGCCCGACTGACATCTCGGCACCAATCAGCAAGATTAATGGAGAAAAAGCAGTAGACAGAGATGCAGCCTTCAGTTTAGAGAAGCAAACTAGCAGTGTCTCTTTCCATTTAGCAGAGACAGAGGCCACCAATCATCAGACCACAATAGTACTTTCAAATTGAGTTGCAAATGAGGAGGGCCCTGTAAACCTGTATGACACACCTTCCCTCATGGAGTGGAGAAGCAATGTCAATCACACATACATAAGAACCCAGACCAATTGGATTTGTAACTACTTGACACTGGAGTTTACACTTCTGAGCAATGTATGAGATCATGTTTGCCACCCAGAGTAGCTGTTTTGGCAGCACTATCTTAGATTAACAAAGGCCATCTCTGGAATAGAGGCCAGGTACATGGATGTTGGGAACATTAGGTTGGGGAAATATTTTGTAGACCTTGCCCACCCTACTGATCCCCACATGCTTTCACTATTGAGAATCAATTTACCTGCAGCTCTGCGTGCCAAAGTCCACAGGCTGTGTCCCACTTCTCAGAAACCCACCTGTTATCTGAAGGAGAAATACAGGCTCTAAAATGCTAATATGGAGAACACTAGTTACCCTGAAGGATGGCAAGTTTTGTGACCCTTACACTACCCAGATCCTGGAATTCGGGAAGATAAGAATAATTTCCTTTAACCATAAAATCTGCAAGATTTCAAGTAACCTAGAGGTATTATAGCTGTGGAGACTTGGAAATCTGATGTCATCCTGCTGACAGTCAAAAGTCAAGAGCTAAACCTGAGTAGGATTCTCTGGAAACATCCTTAGCCCCCAGTAAAGCTAGAGGGCAGGAGAGGCATGCTGTCCCTATCCTCTCAGAGGGGACCCCTGTCCCCATTGATAGTGTCCCTTTTCCCTTTTCTTGTTCCATCTAATGAACTCTTGCATTTTACTTTGAGCGATATATCTGTAATCTTTCTGAGTTGAACACGAGAATCAGTGTTTGAAGGGGGACCATCATGCTGCCTCTGTCTCCCAGAAGGCCCATCCCTGTAATTCCTGGAGCTGAAAGGTAAGCTCAAGCCAAAGCTGTGGAACAGGAGAATCGGAGCTATTGTTCCCAAGCTCCTGGGTGTGGCTGCTGAGTTAAGTACTAGGGATTGGACCTGTACCAGGGATGCATCCATATGAGGTGGAAATGATCACCCAGTTTCACAGACAGAAAACCTGAACATTAATGTAGTCATTGAATTATGATACACCAGTCAAAATCAGGTTATAATCAAGGTCATCTCAATCTAAAGCTCTTACCTGCAAGTACAAGAAACCTTTATTGAAATATGGTTTTTATGTCAAATCCTATTAATAACCATTTCTGCATGGGCTGGCCCAACTGGAAGCCACATTCCAAACATTAGTTCTCTGGGTTTTAACTGATAGAGCTGAGCAGACTGATTGGGGATATCTAGCCTCTTTTCATTCAGACCAAGTTCTGTTGGGTGAAGGTGTAGCAGGCCCATATTCCCCCTCTGCCCACAGGTTGGAGCTCCCAGCCACTTTCCAGCTGTGGAAGCTTCCCAGTCCCTGGATCCTGCAGCAGGAGTCCTCCACACTGCCAAACTTAGAGCATGAGAGGCCTACCTGAAAAACTCCACAGGATTGTGGGAACTATGTCATTAACCAACCTCCATCCAAAGAGCAAGATGGGAAACTGCACTACAGGCAATGGTGCCTTGTATCAATCAATCCTAAATCCTCTTTTTGTTCCAGGAACTGGAATCAAAGCATTAATTCCAACACAGGTCTTAGGATGATCCCATTCAGCCATGAGGAATGGCACTGGTATCATTTCCACATCCGAGGAAAGTAAAATCTATGTTTATTCTCTATATTTCTATTATCTTTAAGATTTGTCTATATTGTCACCTCAGATGGAATTTTATTTATCACAAGCAATGAACTTGGCTGTTGTTTTGTTGTTGTTGCCATTTAGTGCAGGCTAATTAGTCAGCATTCTATAACAACCACCAGGATTCCAGGAAGCTTGTTACCTGGACTGGTTTTGGAATCTGCAAATCCAGCCATGAAAAAAAAAATCATCATGCAAAATGCAGGATAGTGACAGATGAAGCCCCTTGGATGAGAGAGACCCAATGCAATATGGTGAGAAACACATGTTCATCGGCCCTGACTTCAACAGTTGAATTTTCATCTTTAACCCGCATTTGTATTAAGAAGTAAGGTAAGAGGGTGGTGGAGGGTCAGTGGCTCCAGTGTTATTGACAAGGAGGTAGAAACTTGGCAGCGGGAGCCTGGGGACATGCACTGCATTTCTGAACAGGTAGCAAAAACCATGCATTTTATCCACCCACCCCACTCCAACTAAGTTCTCACTTGCATGCACTCTCTCTCTTTCTGTCCTGTTTATGCATACCCAAGAGCCCTTGGCAAACATGCCTTTTCCATGAAGGAAGATTTATCCACAGGTGGAGTTCTCCATTCATCTCCCCAGTCTGTGCCCAGCAGTGAGCATGTACATTTACCGCTTATCTAATTTTCCCAACAAAACCACAGATCAAGGAATTTCATTATCGTGGGTGTCTTAGCTTCCTGAGGCCTCTACTCAATAAAAAAATTCACTGCCATCCAAGCAGA